>NW_006239350.1:24977-29273 GCF_000226075.1 Solanum tuberosum
ACCACACGGATGGATGACATCTTCACAACTGGAGAGAATATCTCATCAAAATCAATCCTCATTTTCTAGCTGAAACCCTTCACAACTAATCTAGCCTTGTACCGTGGAACTGAATTACCATCTTCATGTTTGTATATTTTATGAATGTTCGAAAATTGTCTCAAAACGATTTTAGTTTTATTTAAATATTCGGCTATTTGGTTTAAATTAATTAATAACTTATATTTCGAGTTAATTAGTTTATGATTAAGTTAATTATTATATAATTATGTGTCTAATTAGTATATTTTATGAATGTTCGAAAATTGTCTCAAAACGATTTTAGTTTTATTTAAATATTCGGCTATTTGGTTTAAATTAATTAATAACTTATATTTCGAGTTAATTAGTTTATGATTAAGTTAATTATTATATAATTATGTGTCTAATTAGTATATTTTATGAATGTTCGAAAATTGTCTCAAAACGATTTTAGTTTTATTTAAATATTCGGCTATTTGGTTTAAATTAATTAATAACTTATATTTCGAGTTAATTAGTTTATGATTAAGTTAATTATTATATAATTATGTGTCTAATTAGTATATTTTATGAATGTTCGAAAATTGTCTCAAAACGATTTTAGTTTTATTTAAATATTCGGCTATTTGGTTTAAATTAATTAATAACTTATATTTCGAGTTAATTAGTTTATGATTAAGTTAATTATTATATAATTATGTGTCTAATTAGTATATTTTATAAATATTTGAAAATCATATCAAAAGATTTTTATTTCTTTTTAGCTAAGTGTCTTACTAACTTAGTTTAATTTAAATCATAATTACGATTTTTGAATTAATTAGTTCATGTTTAAGTTAATTATATTATTATCAAGTTAATTATTTTATTTCGTTAAGAATAAGAAGCTCGTTAATTAATTAACATTAAATTTATCTTATTTATTTATATTTTTAGCCACATTCTTCAAGTAAATCTGATTTGGTTAAATTCGTAATCCTAATCGGCTATAATTGCAATTCTTTTGGCCAAATCCTCAATTTAAAACCTAGCCATTTCATTACAATTTTAACCCATTTCCCACCTTGCACCCAATTCTTTTCTTGAGACCAAACTTGGGCCTTACTTCCAAGATCAACAGCCCATTATTTTTACCTTAGCAGCAGCCCACATTCCCATTCCAATTCCCAGCCCAAATTCCATTCTAAAGAGACCCAACCCATCAATACATACGTACAGCAGCAGTACCAAACAACTAGGCCCCTATATGTCTTCTTCTTCGCGTACAGACGAGCAGTAACTCAGTACTGTTCCGGCAGTACGATCCCAAAAGCCAGGCACGCGTTTCTCCCCTTTCCTCTTTCGGAATGGGGAGAAAATTTCAGAAAAGGATGTCTCCCCCAAATCGGTGAAAGAATTCGAATTTTGAATTCGGGATTGACCCCAAATTTGTATCGGAATTCCCCCCAAAATCTACCCTAATTTCCCCATATATATAGCATCTTCTGTTCATCTAACATTCCAAAAAAAAAAGTCGAAGTTGGAAATTTTGGGGTAGAAAAATTGGTGAGAAGTTACAGAGAGAAATCTACCTAAAGCTATAACAATCGTTCATAGAACATACTTTAGATATTTTTCAGTTTGTTTTGGGTCGCGAAAGTCTGGCCGAATTTCGCGGAGTAGTGTGTTGGTGGTGAAAGCTCGTCGCCCTTGGCTCGTTGTCACAGTTGGCTGCCCAGAAATAGGTAAATCCTTTTCTAAACCTTTGGCTCATTTAATTCCTAGTTGTTTTATCTATTCTGTCTTAAGTGTTCTTGGCTGTTTTTTTTTCTTTTTTAGTTCTCATAGCTAAGTCAGTTTAAGGATTGATGATATCTCCGCTATTTTGGCATTGTGTTTTCTTTAGATTTCTTAAATATCCGCTGAATGCGCTTTGTTAGAATTTGCTCTCTCTTGTTCGAGTTTAGTTGTTGTTTCATTGTGAATATAAGGATTAATGTGGTCTGTCCTAGGCCTGTGAAGTATTAGTTTAGATATGTGTTCTGTTTTGAGTGTTTTTGGCAATCATGATTCTGAGCTTTATGTTTGGCTCGCTTTAGTTCGTAGTCGTTGTTCACTTTCTGCCTATTATGGTTCGACCTCATCCTTATTTTCTCATAATAGCCTAAACTTTTCTCTAAGTTCAACTCTTTCTCGTAATTTTGGACCTAACTCAGACTTCTTCTCGTTTAAACTAAAACTTAGTCATGTTCTGATTTAAGTTCAAGTTCCGTACCGCGAGTTCATTTCAAGACTTTGGTTATTTAAATTTCCACTTCGTATGCACTCTTTTTGTGGTAAAAAATTTAAAGAATATAAAAAATAAAAAATTAGTGGTTCCATTTTTTGTTTGAAAATATTGTCTGATTTAACTTAAATAGTTCTGTTAATAATGAAGGGGTTAAGTTTCGAACATGGGCTGAAGAACATAATTTAGACTTCGTTAGTTTATATATCTCTAAGATCTGGTCACACGAATTTAGTATTAAAGCTTATAAGAATTTGGCACTTATCTCGGTCGCTTACGATTCTTTCAATGTATGAAAACGAGACCTCAATTATGTTGGGATGCCTTCTTTGAAAGTTGCTTCGTGGTGACAAATTCACTTTTTTTTTATTTCGGTGTGAGCTATTAGTACCACTTTTTCCCGGCCAATATTATTCCTTTAATGCTATGTGAGTCGTTTGATGAAATTGAAATTATGAGTATATTATAAAGCTCGAGTCTTGCCCATGATAAATCTAGAATATAGGTTCATCAAGCTTGTTTTTGTTTTTTTTTCCTTTTTTTGAGTGTTTTTCAACAGAAAGTACTTCTCCTTAAATTTATGGCATATTCTGTTGGCTTATTTTAAGAATAAGTTCTTTTAGTGGGAATCCTTGCTAGCTTGATTCCATCTCTTAAAATCATTTGAAGTACGTGAACAACATTCCATGAAGTTGTTGATGATTAGTGTGCAAGTATTTCATCGTCCTTAAATATGATCTTACTTCTATTGTTGTACTTGTTGATCTATGTTTTCACCACTTGCCTTGCTGCTCTTTTATGTCAAGAATAAATGAAACATTCTTTTGCATCCTACCCTTTACTGACAATAATAAGAATGCTTAGGTTCGGATTCAATATCCTTCTACTTATATTAATTCATCCTTTACTTCCTTTACATGTGACTTTGGTCGAGTCTACTTTGGACTCCATACTTGCATTTCCTCGTTGGGCCATGGAGGCCAAATTCCGTTCTTTTTGAGTCGGCCAGCCATGAGGAATTGAAGAACGTATTTCGGAGAGTCGGTGTATAGGTGTTTGGAAACAAAATGCAAGGATGAGAAGTAGAAATGGGCCCAAAGTCCTCCTTGAATTTTTAGCTTTGTTTTTGTATTGTAATTAGGCCTAAGCCTTTTATTTCATTTTGTTTATTTTTGTGATTATCTGTTAGTTATTAGGACAGGTACAAAGAGGAAATATGGGGCCTAAGGCCCAAAGAGGAAATCAATTTTCTTATAATAGCCTAGGACAGGTACCAAATGGGCCTAAATACTGGCCCAGGCGGACAGAAAAACCAGATTTGGGCCCAACTCTCTTTCCCTCTTTACTTTATTGTGTTCATTTTACTTGCTAGTATTTGTCGTTAATCTTAATGTCGAAAAATTCAAATCCCCGAAAGACGCCTATTTTGATTTAATAACTTAACTAAGTCGGTCATCTCTTCACAAAACTTAAAGAATGAGTTTACAAAATATTTTGCTTAGATGATATTTCAACATTTTGCTTTTTCTCCCTTAAAATGGTCCTAAATAGTCTAATTTTGCAATTCAAACTAAGATACAGTTATTTTAGCCAAATAAATTAATTGTCGGATAACCACATTAGTGGATATTCTAGGTGCCTTAAAAACTTTCCTAAGAATATTAATAGGAACCCCGAACCCCTTTTAAGATTTTCACTAGATTCCTGTTTTAATCTATTGAAAATAAATAGTTTTCTTAATTTTCCTTAAAAATTAAGTGGCGACTCTAAACCAGTTCAATAATATATGTTTTAAATAAAACAATGAACACACTTGTTCAACTTTGCTTGTTTCACTCCAGAAAGCAAATTCTTCTTAGCCAAATTGTTTATCTCCTTCTCGCTCATATGACTCAGTCTTCTATGCCATAACAATGATGAAGTATCATTCTCTACCAAATTCACTGAGCCTCTAAATATGGAGCCCTAAAAAACATACAAGTTAGACAACTTATCACCACGGGCTACAA
>NW_006239350.1:29373-40550 GCF_000226075.1 Solanum tuberosum
CCCATTTTCAACATCCCAAAATTACCTGGAGTATAAGAAGAAAATAATTCCTTCTTGGGCGTGACATGAGAAGTAGCACCAGAATCCACAAACCAGCTAGACTCATCACGAACAAGATTGACGGCATTTTCATCACAAGAAACAAGAAGATCATCATTAGCAACAACAACAACACCATTTTCATTGTCACCTTCTTTCTTTTGTTGTCTCATATCTCTCTTGTACTTAAAACAAAATTTCTTGATATGCCCATTCTTGTGGCAATAGTCACATGTAACATTCTTGTATTTAGACTTTGACTTACCTCTACTTTTATCTCTGTCATTCTGACCTCTGAACTTGTTTCTCCCCCTATCTTCAGTAACCAAAACATCGGAGTGTGAAGTAGTAGAAGTTGAGCCTTGAGATCTTCTTCTCATCTCTTCATTCAAGACACCACTCTTAGCATATTCCATAGTCACAACACCACTGGAGCAGAATTAGTCAAAGAAACTCGAAGAGTTTCAAAAGAGTCTGGCAGAGTATTAAGAAGCCATAGTCCCTGTATTTCTTCATCGAATTTTACATTCATTCCAGATAGCTGGTCAAGAACACCCTGAAAATCATTAATATGATCAGAAATAGGAGTGCCCTCTTTATACCTGATATTCATCAATTGTTTCAATAGAAACAACTTATTGTTGCCAGTCTTCGAAGCATATAGCGTCTCGAGCTTGTCCCACAAACTTCTGGCATGTGTCTCATTCACAATGTGATTTCGAACATTATCTTCAACCCATTGTCTAATTTAGCCACAAACCTGCAAGTGCTCAAATTCCCATTCCTCATCCGTCATGGATTGGGGTTTATTAGAGGTAAACACAGGTAAATGCATTTTTTTGACAAATAGAAGATCTTTCATCTTGCCTCTCCAAATATGATAGTTACTACCATTCAAACAAACCATCATGCTCATATTTGCCTCCATCATTCAAATCAATAATGAACTACAACCAATGCTCTGATACCACTTTGTTGGGAAAGGCAATGCACTAACAAAAAATGTCAGATAGGATAGCAGCGGAATAATACCCAAATCTAAACTTTCCCTTTCAATTTGAACCAAGAGAAGACAAACCAATCAAGCAATATGAAGAATGGACAGCAAGTATATCAACCAAACTAAAGCAACAAGATAAGAATAAACCAATCACACAAGACACAACAATTTACGTGGAAAACCCTTCGATGTGAAGAGTAAAAAACCACAGGACCAAAAGCTCCACTATAAACACCAAGAGTTACAAAATTGTTCTCCAAAAGTGGCCATAGAACAAGCGCCAAACAATGAGCAACAACAAAACAAGATTGCACCAAAACTAGAGAATTAAAGAAGAGATTTCACCCAAAACGCGCTACTGTTCACGCCCCAAAATCAGAAGCTACAGACCTCCAAATCCGATCTCCACCATTGAATTGCAAGAACCAGATGCTGAGAACTCCCAGTTCAAATTTGAGAACGATCCAACGGTTAACGAAGCGGAAAACTCTGTCTGAAGCAGACTTCCTGAGCAGAAAATTTCCAGAAGCAAAAACGGGATTTTTTTCTTTTTCTCTCAATCTCTAAAACGAAACTCTCTTGTGTTTTTGAAATATAAGACCAAATAAGCCTTATATATGCCACATAATATTTTGGGTTATGGGCTAAAGTGGGCTGGTCCTAATAAGACTTTTATTTATCCACATAGGAAGGGAAAAAAGATCATAAACCCAACAACAAGCTCAAAAGAAGCATGCAGCTGAGAGTGGCATTGTGGAGATTCCGACACACTGTCTAATGGTTGGTTTGAGTGATCAAATGGCTAACCTTCAGGAGATGCTCTGCCTTCTAAGAGACAATCTCATTCATCTGCCAATACTAGATCTGGAATTTCATCTTCAAGATATGGATTCTATTATTGTTGATGCCGGACTTCTTATTTACTCATTATATGATATCAAGGGGGAGAAGGAAGACACAACGTTGGAGGATATCAACCGGGAGCTTGGTTTTGATCTTCCCAGAAACATTGAGCCTATCAAGGTGATAGTCTACCTCGTCATGCAAAAGGCATTTCAATGTAACTTGCCAAGGATTCATGGACTACGCTATGTTGATTTTCTATTGAAAAACCTGAAGGATTTCCAAGGCCGTTATTCAGATTCACTCGCTTTCCTAAAGAATCAAATTCAAGTAATTCAAATGGAATTTGAGAGCTTGCAACCTTTCCTGAAGGTTGTTGTAGAAGAGCCACACAATAAGTTCAAGAGACTGAATGAAGACTGTGCTATACAGATAATTAGGAAAGCACATGAGGTGGAATATGTAGTTGATGCTTGTATAAACAAAGGCATTCCTCATCGGTGCCTCAAGCGTTGGCTCCAGGATATCATAAAGGAGATTACTTGTATCAAAGCAAAGATTCAGGAAAAGAACATTGTTGACGATACAATGAAGACTGTCATTGCTCGTACATCATCAAAACTGGCAAGGACTCCGAGGATGAATGAAGAAATTGTTGGGTTTGAGGATGTCATAGAAAATTTAATAAAAAAACTACTGAGTGGAACCAAAGGGCAAGATGTCATTTCAATTCACGGCATGCCAGGTCTAGGTAAGACGACTTTAGCCAACAGACTCTATTCCTACAGGTCAGTTGTCTCTCAATTTGATATTTGTGCACAATGTTGTGTGTCTCAAGTATATTCGTATAAGGAATTTTTATTGTCCTTGCTATGTGATGCTATTGGTGATGCTTCTGTGCATAGAGAACTTTATGCCAACAAATTAGCTGATAAGATTTGCAAAACTTTATTGCCCCGAAGGTACCTTATCCTTGTTGATGACGTGTGGGACAATAGTGCTTGGGATGATTTAAGAGGTTGTTTTCCAGATGTCAATAACAGAAGCAGAATCATTCTAACAACAAGACATCATGAGGTTGCCAAATATGCTAGTGTTCATAGTGATCCCCTTCATCTTCGTATGTTTGACGAAGTTGAAAGTTGGAAGTTGCTTGAAAAGAAAGTGTTTGGTGAAGAAAGCTGTTCCCCTCTCCTAAAAAAAGTTGGGCTAAGAATAGCAAAAATGTGTGGACAACTCCCAATTTCAATTGTTTTGGTGGCTGGTATTCTGTCGGAGATGGAAAAGGAAGTAGAATGTTGGGAACAAGTGGCCAACAATTTGGGTTCCCACATTCACAATGACTCAAGAGCCATTGTAGACCAAAGTTATCATGTTTTACCCTGTCATCTTAAGTCTTGCTTCCTTTATTTTGGAGCATTTTTAGAGGATAGAGTGATTGATATTTCAAGGTTAATAAGGTTATGGATATCAGAATCATTTATAAAAAGTAGTGAAGGCAGGAGCTTGGAGGATATAGCAGAAGGTTACTTGGAGAATCTTATTGGAAGAAATCTAGTAATGGTTACTCAGAGGGCCATTTCAGATGGTAAGGTCAAAGCATGTCGCCTTCATGATGTATTACTCGACTTCTGCAAGGAAAGAGCAGCTGAGGAGAATTTTCTACTATGGATAAAACGGTAATATGATAAGTAATGGTACTTTCAATCAATCAAGTATTTCAAGTTATATTTGAAAATTAATGATAATTTTGCTTATTGATATATTCACAGGGATCGGAGTACCAAAGCTGTTTACTCTCACAAGCAGCATGCTCACTTGGCGTTCACTGAAACGGATAATCTTTTAGAATGGAGTACGTCTGGCTCACTTGTTGGCTCTGTACTTTTTAAGAATTATGACCAATACTTTGCCCATCGCTTCTTATCCTCTCATGCTTTTGAAATTTCACACATTTTACCACATTTCAAGTTTCTAAAAGTAATGGATTTGGAACACCAGGTTGTTATTGATTTTATTCCGACTGAGCTCCCTTATTTGAGGTATTTCTCTGCGCTCATTGATCAGAATTCAATTCCTTCAAGCATATCCAATCTTTGGAACCTTGAAACTCTTATATTAAAGAATACATCAGTTGGGAGAGATAACACGCTATTACTACCTAGTACAATTTGGGATATGGTTAAATTGAGACATCTGCATATTCCTAACTTCAGCCCAGAAAATGAAGAAGCATTACTGAAGAACTCTGCAAAACTTTATGATTTGGAAACCCTTTCCTCTCCATATTTCTCTCGTGTTGAGGATGCAGATTTGATGCTGAGAAAAACACCTAATCTTCAAAAACTGGTATGTAAAGTCCAGTGCTTAGAATACCCCCATCAGCACCATCTTTATAATTTTCCAATAAGGCTTGAAATACTAGAGCTTTATCGATCAAAAGCCTTTAAAAACATCCCCTTTTGCATCTCTGCACCAAATCTCAAATACCTGAAACTCTCTGACTTTTACCTGGATTCTCAGTACTTATCAGAAACTGCTGATCATCTCAAGTACCTTGAGGTACTCATACTGTACTACGTTGAATTTGGTGATCATAGGGAATGGAAAGTGAGCAATGGCATGTTCCCTCAACTCAAAATCTTGAAACTAAAATGTGTGTCCTTGATGAAATGGATTGTAGCTGATGATGCCTTTCCTAACCTTGAACAATTGGTTTTGCGTGGATGTCGACTTCTTATGGAGATCCCTTCTTGTTTCATGGACATCCTTTCTCTGCAATACATCGAGGTAGGAAACTGCAATGAGTCAGTTGTCAAGTCAGCCATGAATATACAAGAAACACAAGTCGAAGATAATCAAAATACTAATTTTCAAGCTCGTTCTCAGCGAGGTACACTACTGAAAAAAGCTTTATTCTGCATGATTTTGATGAATCAGAAATGGCCTAAATTTTATGAACTGTTTTCTCTGTTATCTTACCTGGTGCCCTCGTTTTACATTTGGGTTTTTCTCTTGGTTTTCTTGCGGAAAAAGACGTTGAAATTAAATTTATCTCGTGATGAAGATATATACAAGGCATTTAAAAGATTATTTCTTCGTCCAGGTACTACTTATTTTTTTCTTTCCTTTTTTTTGAGTACACCAAATAGATAGATTCATCTTTTTTGTCTTTTCGATGTGAAGGGGATAAAATCAATTTCAACTGATAGGAATGTGAAGAAACTTACTGTGACCGGAGATGTGGATGCTGATGAAGTTCAATTAGTTGTGGAGAGACTGAGAAAGCGTGGCATGCACTAGCAAAATGCTGAGCTCTGGTGAACTCAAGCATGATGGATTTCCAAATAATGACAACTATTGTAGTCCCAACTTGTCAACACAAATGTGCTATAGTCATTGGCTTACTGTAATACCATTTCATGACGCACACACAAACATTAACTGTAGTAAAGTTTTGATGGATCAGCTGATTTGTTAGTTCAACCCATTGTAATCCGTTCAAATTCAACTCAAAAAATGCCCATTGAGTTATTCTTTAACAGGGTATCCAGAGTTTGTAGCTGGAGCAATTTGGAATATCACATGTAATTTCTTTATGAGTTATTTCGTTTAATAAAAGATTCTGTAAAACGTCCAACGGCTGTTGCATTCATTGTAAACTAAATACATCTCACAATGTAACTATTAAACAAAATTTTCATTTAAGTCCTTGAGGTTTGATGTAAGTCATTATATTTTACGGATCCTGAAGTGAATGGTTTCAGCCTTCTCTATTTCTTATGAGTTCACCAAAATGTTGTGATGCCACTCTGCTACATGTTAGAGAAATGAGAATGTTAGCACCGAGAGTATGGTCTAGCGGTCAGTCAATGAAGCAGGTGAAAACAACAAAAACGAAAAATACTAAAGAGATTTCTTCACATCTATCTAAGTACCGCTAAACAGAGCTACCTGATACCTCTTTGGTCGGAAGAAGCAGGTACTCAGTAAAATGGTCGAGGTGAGCTCGACACCATCAATAACAGCCCAAAAGAAGAACTACAATATACTCAGTGTAATCACACAGGCCACAAGTGGGCTGGGGATGGTGGTGCGTAAGCATATTTTATCTCTACCTTGTGAAGATAGAGAGGTGATTTCAGATAGACCCTCAGCCTAGAGCAAATAATAGACAAATCTGAATTTCTAAGTGTAATAGTCCGATTGGTATTTCACTATTATAGTAAAACTCTATTTTTGTCAAGAACAATCCTTCATAACTCTTTTCTAGACGAGAAGAGATGTCTAAATGCATATACAAACAAAACCAACACCAGTTATACACTAACATATGCAGAACCCTTTAATTCACTATATACTCTATACAAATTAAATGAGTAACTAAGCATTTGAAGAAGGCAAAAATTGTAGTGGTACATACTCTCTGACAAACATGTACTAACAGTACAAAGTATCTTATCCCACATGGTACACGGAGTTGTATAACCCAAAAGTCACTCATCTTTGTTGGTTCTATGCAGTTCTGATGACTGACAAAGTGACATGAAATAGATAAGTCAAGTTGGTTCAGAGATACACTGTCTCAAGGAGCTGAATGCGTATGTAGCAAGATCACTAATGAATAAAGACAAGTGTGCAATAATCAGAGATACTTGTGTCATTCTCTTTTTTTTTTATGGACTAAAATGGAAAAGACATAGGACAGAGAGAATAATATATATACAGTTAAACCTCACTAAATTAATATATAGATGGAACCGGTGTCTTAAAAGGCGGGGGCGCGAGGCGATGCGTTTTACTTAGTATAGAGCGAGGCGTAAGCCTAATGATTCATTTTTCTAAGAACAATATTAATTCATTAAATTACTTAATTATAATAAATTTATACACTTCAAATACAATTGGATATGAATAAGTAATTATCCTTCACGAGATTCAAATGAAAAATATGTGGAGTTAATTAGAGTTAAGTAGAGTAATTTAAACACTTTAATCTGAATCTTTATACATTATACAAAAAAGTAATTATATTTCACCAAATTCAAATGGAAATGAAAAATATATGAAGAAAATTACAACAGAAGTGTTATGTGTCAGTTGGAAAGCTCAAGCGTGGGTCCTACCATACTCCATCACATTTCACTTTTAGGGTATGATTCGTAATTTAATGAAAATGATGACTTTTTTTTTTTGGAGTTAGATATGGGGTCTAAATAACTAAACATAGAGGACAACCCTCTTAAGCAAGCAAATCTTGCAATAATATTTCAAAGACCATGATATTCTCAAATTTTTTATCAATGACTAAAAACTAACATGTTAAACTCTCCTGTGTATGATTCATTGTAATATTTTTTTTATAAATTATAGGAACCACATATTATAAGTACCAAATAACATCATATCCCTTCTAGTTTTTTATTTACCAAAAATCCCTTAAAAATGATGTTTGCGGGATACATAGCGTTGTGCACGGGATACATGCGGGATACATAGCGTTATGCATGGGATACATAGCGTTTGATACATTACACATAGCGGGATACATAGCGTTGTGCACGGGATACATGCGGGATACATAGCGTTATGCATGGGATACATAGCGTTTGATACATTACACATAGCGGGATACATAGCGTTGTGCACGGGATACATGCGGGATACATAGCGTTATGCATGGGATACATAGCGTTTGATACATTACACATAGCGGGATACATAGCGTTGTGCACGGGATACATGCGAGATACATAGGTAAATAAGGGATTTTTGAAATTTTTGAAATAAGTAGGCATAAATGGATATTAAGGTAAGTAAAGGAGTGTAGTTAAGTAATTTGTCCTATTTTTTTTGGTTAAATGATTCATTGTAAAATAAATTTAAGAATCCAATGATTCATTGTAAAATAAATTCATTATACATAATGTTTATTTTTTCTTAATAATCAAATATTATTCATCGTATATTTACTAAAAACATTCAATGTATGATGATGAGAGAATAGACTATATAAGAAATTTAATGAAACCATATCCAAAAATGGCTTCTCAATGTGTCAAAAAATCAACAATGACAGATCAAATACATTATCTGATTTCTTTAAATTGTGTTAGATATATTTGTACTTTTAGAGAATTATTAATTTATAATATCAATGAAGCCATATATTTATATAGGAGTCTTCTAAAAATATATTATCTTATTATCTTATCAAAATGAGTGATTTTTTCCATTGGCCCAAGTCGGGACCGGAAAAAAATATTATCTTAAAGAAATTATTAATTTATCGAGTATTAAGTTAGTGAGATTTTACTGTAATTTGGGTGTGGTCCATGACCATATATATTTTGAAAAAAAACTGCTTTGTAAATTCCAAGTTGGAAGGACATTTCTACAGCCAATGTTGAAATACTATTCTTGTCCTGATTAGGAGATTTATTATTGTAAT
Organism: Solanum tuberosum; assembly: GCF_000226075.1. Lineage (NCBI taxonomy): Eukaryota > Viridiplantae > Streptophyta > Magnoliopsida > Solanales > Solanaceae > Solanum > Solanum tuberosum. The sequence continues at coordinate 37,707 of NW_006239350.1, forward strand.
ATAGATAAGTCCCTTTGAGAACTAGAAAGGTTAAATTAAAGATTGAGATCCAATAATGCATATGAACATTTGTCTTTTTCCACAGGGGACCATATATATATATAAGTTACCTAATCAAAGACTCAATGTACAAATCTCTAAAGTAAATTTGTATTTGTATATACAGTATCTTTGAAAGCCCAATTTGTATAAATTATTTAAATGCAGCGAGATATACAAAGGGAAATTAGCATAGCAACTGAAACTATAGATATAGAACGTAATTAGGCAATGGCTTTGTTTTTTGTTTGTCTGCCTCACACTTTATTTGACTGCCTTCCTTGAATACTTTGAATATTCTAAGTACGCCAGCAATAAAGTGAAGAAAGAATTAAACTATAATACTCTGTATTGCTCTTCTTCCATAATAGTTCTAATTCTTGTGTCACAAGGATGAATTTCAACAATGAATTGTCTGATCTGAAAAACTGCTTCCTACTTAGGACGCTGCGAGCCCAGAAATACTCGGATGTTGCAAGGGATCGAATAGATTTCTTTATATGGGAGTTAAAATTCCTTAATTGTTTTCTCCATTTGCAGAGCTTCACTTTTGCAAGTGAATGTGGTATGCTAGATATCTCACAGAAAATGCTAGAAATTTGCAAGAGGCTGTGCGCTATTAGCATCTGGCCGGATGCTAGTTCAGATGATGGATTTGCATGCTGGAAGAAAGTAATTTGGAAGACTAAGCAAGAATTCAGAGCTAAATACTCCTTTCCAAAAACACTACTTGCAGACAACAAGGTAGATGATGATGACGATGATACTAATCCCAAATTTGTGATGGAATTCATCGATGCTGTTGTGGGGAATCTCAATGTTCTAGTCAAGATCAATGATCCATCTTCATTGCTTTTTGTTCCAGGACCCAAGGAACAAATAGAACAAGTGTTCAAGGAGTAGAAGTTATTGAGATTTTTTGTCTGCTTTGTTTCAAACAAATGTATAGAGCCTCAATACCAACATACTACTTTTTATACTCATGCTTTAATTGAGGCTAGCCACATCGCAATGGTTGTGTGGTTGAATTTGCCAATCTATGGAAACAGAAATCAAGACTTGGCTTCAAATGAAGTCAGTTGTTTGCTTTCTGATTTCATGGAAATGAAGATAAAGTCCATTCAGCCAGGCATCAGCCGCAACAATATTTATATTGATGTCTTGAGGGCGTTGAAGTCAACCATACCACATGCTCAAGATAAGCATGCAGCTGAGAGTGGCATTGTGGAGACTCCAACACACAATCTGATGGTTGGTTTGAGTGATCAAATGGCAAACCTTCAGGAGATGCTCTGCCTTCTAAGAGACAATCTCATTCATCTGCCAATACTAGATCTGGAATTTCATCTGCAAGATATGGATTCTGTTATTCTTGATGCCGGACTTCTTATTTACTCATTATATGATATCAAGGGGAAGATGGAAGACACATCATTGGAGGTTATCAACCGGGCACTTGGTTTTGATCTTCCGAGAAACATTGAACCTATTAAGGCGATGGTCTACCTTGTCATGCAAAAGGCATTTAATTGTAACTTGCCAAGGGTTCATGGACTAGGCTATGTCGATTTTCTGTTGAAAAACCTGAAGGATTTCCAAGGCCGTTATTCAGATTCACTCGCTTTCCTCAAGAATCAACTTCAAGTTATTCAAACGGAATTTGAGAGCTTGCAACCTTTCTTGAAGGTTGTCGTAGAAGAGCCACACAATAAGCTCAAGACACTGAATGAAGATTGTATCACACAAATAATTAGGAAAGCATATGAGGTGGAATATGCAGTTGATGCTTGTATAAACAAAGAGGTTCCTCAGTGGTGCATCAAGCGTTGGCTCCTGGATATCATAGAGGAGATTACTTGTATCAAAGCAAAGATTCAAGAAAAGAACACAGTTGAGGATTCAATGAAGAGTGTCATTGCTCGTACATCATCACAATTGGCAAGGACTCCAAGGATGAATGAAGAGATTGTTGGGTTTGAGGATGTCATAGAAAATTTAAGAAAAAAACTACTGAATGGAACCAAAGGGCAAGATATCATTTCAATTCACGGCATGCCAGGTTTAGGTAAGACGACTTTAGCCAACAGACTCTATTCTGACAGGTCAGTTGTTTCTCAATTTGATATTTGTGCACAATGTTGTGTGTCTCAAGTATATTCTTATAAGGACTTGTTATTGGCCTTGCTACGTGATGCTATTGGTGAGGGTTCTGTGCATAGAGAACTTCATGCCAATGAATTAGCTAATATGCTTCCCAAAACTTTATTGCCCCAAAGGTACCTTATCCTTGTTGATGACGTGTGGGAAAATAGAGTTTGGGATGATTTAAGAGGTTGTTTTCCAGATGCCAATAACAGAAGCAGAATCATTCTAACAACAAGACATCATGAAGTTGCCAAATATGCTAGTGTTCATAGTGATCCCCTTCATCTTCGTATGTTTGACGAAGATGAAAGTTGGAAGTTGCTTGAAAAGAAAGTGTTTGGTGAACAAAGCTGCTCCCCTCTCCTAAAAGATGTTGGGCTAAGAATAGCAAAAATGTGTGGACAACTCCCTCTTTCAATTGTTTTGGTGGCTGGTATTCTGTCGGAGATGGAAAAGGAAGTAGAATGTTGGGAACAAGTGGCCAACAATTTGGGTACCCACATTCACAATGACTCAAGAGCCATTGTAGACCAAAGTTATCATGTTTTACCCTGTCATCTTAAGTCTTGCTTCCTTTATTTTGGAGCATTTTTAGAGGATAGAGTGATTGATATTTCAAGGTTAATAAGGTTATGGATATCAGAATCACTTATAAAAAGT
>NW_006239350.1:41733-106459 GCF_000226075.1 Solanum tuberosum
GAGATTGTTGGGTTTGAGGATGTCATAGAAAATTTAAGAAAAAAACTACTGAATGGAACCAAAGGGCAAGATGTCATTTCAATTCACGGCATGCCAGGTTTAGGTAAGACGACTTTAGCCAACAGACTCTATTCTGACAGGTCAGTTGTTTCTCAATTTGATATTTGTGCACAATGTTGTGTGTCTCAAGTATATTCGTATAAGGACTTGTTATTGTCCTTGATACGTGATGCTATTGGTGAGGATTCTGATCAGCATAGAGAACTTCATGACAATGAATTAGCTGATAAGCTTCGCAAAACCTTATTGCGCAGAAGGTACCTTATCCTTGTTGATGATGTGTGGGAAAATAGTGTTTGGGATGATTTAAGAGGTTGTTTTCCAGATGCCAATAACAGAAGCAGAATCATTCTAACAACAAGACATCATGAAGTTGCCAAATATGCTAGTGTTCATAGTGATCCCCTTCATCTTCGTATGTTTGACGAAGATGAAAGTTGGAAGTTGCTTGAAAAGAAAGTGTTTGGTGAACAAAGCTGCTCCCCTCTCCTAAGAGATGTTGGGCTAAGAATAGCAAAAATGTGTGGACAACTCCCTCTTTCAATTGTTTTGGTGGCTGGTATTCTATCAGAGATGGAAAAGGAAGTAGAATGTTGGGAACAAGTGGCCAACAATTTGGGTACCCACATTCACAATGACTCAAGAGCCATTGTAGACCAAAGTTATCATGTTTTACCCTGTCATCTTAAGTCTTGCTTCCTTTATTTTGGAGCATTTTTAGAGGATAGAGTGATTGACATTTCAAGGTTAATAAGGTTATGGATATCAGAATCATTTATAAAAAGTAGTGAAGGCAGGAGCTTGGAGGATATAGCAGAAGGTTGCTTGGAGAATCTTATTGGAAGAAATCTAGTAATGGTTACTCAGAGGGCCGATTCAGATGGTAAGGTCAAAGCATGTCGCCTTCATGATGTATTACTCGATTTCTGCAAGGAAAGAGCAGCTGAGGAGAATTTACTACTATGGATAAAACGGTAATATGATAAGTAATGCTACTTTCAATCAATCAAGTATTTCAAGTTATATTTGAAAATTAATGATATGATTTTGCTAATTGATATATTCACAGAGATCAGATTACCAAAGCTGTTTACTCTCACAAGCAGCATGCTCGCTTAGCCTTCACTGAAATGGATAATCTTGTAGAATGGAGTGCATCTTGCTCACTTGTTGGCTCTGTACTTTTTAAGAGTTATGACCCATACTTTGCCTGTCATGCTTTTGCAATTTCACACATTTTATTAAATTTCAAGTTTCTAAAAGTATTGGATTTGGAACACGAGGTTTTTATTGATTTTATTCCAACTGAGCTCTTTTACTTGAGGTATTTATCTGCACGCATTGCATGCATTGATCAGAATTCAATTCCTTCAAGCATATCCAATCTTTGGAACCTTGAAACTCTTATACTAAAGGGTATATCAGCTACGACACTATTACTACCTAGTACAGTTTGGGATATGGTTAAATTGAGACATCTGCGTATTCCTTACTTCAGCCCAGAAAATGAAGAAGCATTACTCGAGAACTCTGCAAAACTTTATGATTTGGAAATCCTTTCCACTCCATATTTCTCTCGTGTTGAGGATGCAGAATTGATGCTGAGAAAAACACCTAATCTTCGAAAACTGATATGTGAAGTTGAATGTTTAGAATACCCCCCTCAGTACCATGTGTTGAATTTTCCAATACAGCTTGAAATACTAAAGCTTTATCGATCAAAAGCCTTTAAAACCATCCCCTTTTGCATCTCTGCACCAAATCTCAAATACCTGAAACTCTCTGGTTTTTACCTGGATTCTCAGTACTTATATCATCTGAAGAACCTTGAGGTACTCAAACTGTACTACGTTGAATTTGGTGAGCATAGGGAATGGAAAGTGAGCAATGGCATGTTCCCTCAACTCAAAATCTTGAAACTAGAATATTTGTCCTTGATGAAATGGATTGTAGCCGACGATGCCTTTCCTAACCTTGAACAATTGGTTTTGTGTGGATGTCAAGATCTTATGGAGATCCCTTCTTGTTTCATGGACATCATTTCTCTCAAGTACATCGAGGTAGAAAACTGCAATGAGTTGGTTGTCAAGTCAGCCATGAATATACAAGAAACACAAGTTGAAGATAATCAAAATACTAATTTCAAGCTCGTTCTCATCAAGGTACACTACTGAAAAAAGCTTTATTCTGCATGATTTTGATGAATCAGAAATGGCCTAAATTTTATGAACTGTTTTCTCTGTAATCTTACCTGGTGCCCTCGTTTTACATTTGGGTTTTTCTCTTGGTTTTCTTGCAGAAAAAGATGTTGAAATTAAATTTATCTCATGATGAAGATATACCCAAGTTATTTAAAAGATTACTTATTTGTCCAGGTACTACTTTTTTCTTTCTTTCTTTCCCTTTTTTTGAGTACACCAAATAGATAGATTCATCTTTTTTGTCTTTTCGATATGAAAGGGATAGAATCAGTTTCAACTGATAGGAAAGAGAAGAAACTTACTGTGACCGGAGATGTGGATGCTGCTGAAGTTCAATTAGTTGTGGAGAAACTGAGAAAGCGTGGCATGCCAGGGTTGTAGTCCCAACTTGTCAACACAAATGTGCTATAGTCATTTTGGTTACTGTAATACCATTTCATGACACACACACAAACATTAACTGTAGTAAAGTTTTGATGGATCAGTACATCTGAGTTCAACCCATTGTAATTCATTCAAATTCAACTCAAAATGAGTATGCAGAGTTTGTAGCTGGAGCAAATTGGATTATCACAAGTAATTTCTTTATGAGTTATTCCATTTAATAAAGATTCTGTAAATGTCCAACGGCTGTTGCATTCATTGTAAACTAAATACATCTCGCAATGTAACTATTTGAACAAATTTTTCATTCAAGTCCTTGAGGTTTGATGCAAGTCATTAGATTTTACGGATGCTGAAGTGAATGGTTTCCGCCTGTTCTATTTTCTTATGAGTTCACCAAAATGTTGTGATGCCACTCTGCTACAAGTTAGAGAAATGAGAATGTTAGCACCCAAGAGTATGGCCTAGCGGTCAATGAATGAAGCAGGTGAAAACAACAAAAGTGAAAAATATTAAGAGATTTCTTCCCATCTATCTAAGTACCGCTAAACAGAGATACCTGATAGCTTTTTGGTTGGAAGAAGCAGGTACTCAGTAAATGTCCATATGCTTGGAACTAAAGAATTCAAGGCACACAATGTATTTCAGTAATCTTTTATCTCTGCCCGCAGTTGAATATACCAGATATCAGATCTGAGACAATGTTTAAAAAGGAAACTATTATTCGACCCTATTCCTTTCTCAAACCTCGAAACCAACACCAGTTATACAACAATTTATGCAGAACCCTTTAACTATATACTCTATACAAATTAAATGAGTAACTAAGCATTTGAATAAGGGAAAAATTGCAGTGGTACATACTCTATGACAAACATGTACTAACAGTATTGTCAATGTTCCTTGCAATCTTTAACAGGCTTAGCTTCAAAACCTCCTTCCGGTCTCCTCTCAAGTTCATATGGCATGTAAGTACCAAGTATCCTATCCCACGTCACAAAGAAAGGCTGTGAATAGTTATACTTGGTCCCATAAAGCTGGTGATGGATATCATGGTAAGCGGAGTTGTTTTTAAAGAAGATATGGAAGAGATTTCCGGGCAACCATAGTCCGCAATGATCATCAACCGTCTTGATCGTAGCAAATGAGAAAAAGAAGATGGAGGTACGTGGTGACATGCCAGAGACAAGGAAAGCTAGAGCCCCACCGATTGTGTCAAGAATCAGACCCTCCAAAGGGTGGTTGTACAAAGCTCCAAATGCATATGGAACAATTAGCCGGTGATGTTGAGCATGGATATGTTTGTACAAGAACTTGTTTTGGTGCATGTACCGATGCATAAAATATTGCCAAGTATCTAACATCAACATGGCAACAAATAACTGTCTGCCAAGAACAAAGATTGAAGTGTGTCGATCCCCACCAGATTCACCATCATCTCCTGTGACCTGCTCCATATAAGTAGATAATCAGACAACAAGAATTAGTAAAAATACAAACATAAAAATTGACATGATGTGGAACAAGAATATGAGAATCAGGTTCATGATTGGAACAAGATACTAAACGTACACAAAACAAGTATGGGAAGTACAACTCCTCATGGCATGTACTTACGTTACTTGTCAGAATTCAGAACATACGAAAGGTGTACAACTTTTAACTCATTGATTAGTACAACTCCTCTCCTAATTAAACTTGTCTATTTTCCTCTTGGGATCAGAAAAGCTTATATTTCTGCCATCATAAATGATAAGGCAAGTGCTAATTTGTGGGTCCCAGAATCACAAGCCAACTTACCAAAGTGAAAGGGAACCAAAGCAGTGCATTAGTTGAGTCAAGACTCAAGAGACCCAACTAATGACCACCCATAAAGAGAAGTGCCAACAAATAAAATAAGTTTGAAGTAGAATTTTCAAGGGGGTAGACATGAGTTAGGCTAAACTTTGCAAATTAGGCTACAGCCTACACACATATCAACGCAAGCCAAAGGAAAGACAAGACCACATTGTTTTCTTTTTATATCTCTTCTTTGCAGGTTAGAGAAATGAATCTATCCCTCAACATATCCAAGCTCACATATTGCAGTTGAAAAGATCATCTCACAACTTACTTTAGTCTTTCCATAAGACCAAACATATGTGAAGTAGCACAGTAGAAAGCTAGGTAGACAAGGAAATGCAAAAGAAGAGCAATGATTCCCCATTTTACCACATTTCAAGTTTCTAAAAGTACTGGATTTGGAACACCAGGTTGTTATTGATTTTATTCCAACTGAGCTCCCTTACTTGAGATATTTCTCTGCGCTCACTCATCAGAATTCAATTCCTTCAAGCATATCCAATCTTTGGAACCTTGAAACTCTTATATTAAAGCGTAGATCAGTTATGACGCTATTACTACCTAGTACAGTTTGGGATATGGTTAAATTGAGATATCTGTATATTCCTAACTTCAGCCCTGAAAATAAAAAAGCATTACTCGAGAACTCTCCAAAACTTGATGATTTGGAAACCCTTTCCAATCCATATTTCACTCGTGTTGAGGATGCAGAATTGATGCTGAGAAAAACACCTAATCTTCGAAAACTGATATGTGAAGTCCAGTGCTTAAAATACCCCCATCAGTGCCATATGTTGAATTTTCCAATACGGCTTGAAATACTAAAGCTTCATTTATCAAAAGCCTTTGAAACCGTCCCGTTTTGCATCTCTGCACCAAATCTCAAATACCTGAAATTCTCTGGCTTTTACCTGAATTCTCAGTACTTATCAGAAACTGCTGATCATCTCAAGCACCTTGAGGTACTCAAACTGTACCGCGTTGAATTTGGTGATCATGGGGAATGGAAAGTGAGCAGTGGCAAGTTCCCTAAACTCAAAATCTTGAAACTAGAATATGTGTCCTTGATGAAATGGATTGTAGCTGATGATGCCTTTCCTAACCTTGAACAATTGGTTTTGCTTGGATGTGAAGATCTTATGGAGATCCCTTCTTGTTTCATGAACATCCTTTCCCTCAGGTACATTGAGGTAGACATCTGCAACAAGTCTGTTGTTAAGTCAGCCAAGGATATACAAGAAACACAAGTCGAATATAATCAAAAATACTAATTTCAAGCTCGTCATCATCAAGGTACACTACTGAGAAAAGCTTTATTCTGCATGATTTTGATGAATCAGAAATAACGGCTTTAAACTTTATGAACTGTTTTCACTGTTATCTTTAACCCTCGTGGCGTCATTTGGGTTTTCTTGCAGAAAATGGTGTTGAAATTCGATACATCTCATGATGAAGAGATACTTAAAAGATTATCCTCTCTTCCAGGTACAGATTATATTTTCTTTCTTTCCTTTTTTTTAGTACATCATAAAATTGATTCATCTTTTTGGTCTTTTTGATATGAAAGGGATAAAATCAATTTCAATTAATAGGATAGAAAAGATCTTACTGTGAGTGGAGATGTGGATGCTGATGAAGTTAGATTGGTTGTAGACAAACTAAGCAAGCGTGACATGCTGTAACGAAATGCTGAGCTCTGGTAAACTCAGCCATGATGGATTTCCAGAAAATGACAAGGTTATAGTCCCATTGTAATTTGTTCAAATTCAACTCAAAACGCCCATTTATCACCTCTAACTGATGACCACATCTGCAAAGTTAATGGTATTGTTGATGATTTTCAAAGCAAGGTTGAGGAACTAGTTACTTAAGCTAGGACCTAAGACTTTTACCCATTTTCAACTGTGATTTTTGTTGTATGGTAAATGGACATTTTTAAGGCAGTTCTCACACAACGTTATAAATATCTATATAAAAAGAAAAAAAACAGTTGTAATTATTTATTGGCCGTAAACTAAAATTTGTATTATTTGTTATGTCTGCTTTACTTCTGTATTTTTTGAACTGCTTTGATATGCGTTACTTGAGCCGAGGATCTTTTGGAAACAGTGCATCTACCTCTAGGTAAGGGTAATAAGATTTGCACACACTCTACATACCGCAGACTCGTATTTGTGGGATCACATTGGATATGGTGGTGGTTGTGATCTTAAACTAAAATGTGTATTCCTGGAGCTAAAAATTTGACACCAAAAAGAGAAAGATCATAACTTTGTGGGATCGTTTGTTTATGTATGTTATGTAGCTCTAAATATTCTGGAGTCTAGACAACTATAACTGTAATTTCTTTATGAGTTGTTTCTTATAATAAATTCTGTAAACTTCCTGCAGCTGGTGCATTCATTGTAATTTGTAAATTAAATACATTTCAAATCATTCACTCAGTCCTTTAATGTTTGTGGCTCCTGAATTGAATGGTTTCACCCTTTTGTATTTTCTTATGAATATACAACAATATAGTCAGTGTAATCGCAAAGGCCAAGGCCACAGGTGGGTTTGGAATGGTGGTGCTCTCAAATTTCTGCTGAATGACTCTCAAATTGTGAGTCTTTTCATTAAATAGAGAGTATAAAGATTACATATCCATAAAGAATCCATCATTCCAATCCCTAAACCTCAGTTATTCTATCTCTCTAAATCTGCTATGATATCCCTCTGAATCAACTATTCTATCACAATATTTATTTTCTTTGATTTTACAACAAATCTATATAATTATACTAATTTAGTAGCAGTATATAATTACATTAATATATGCAATCATTCACTAATAATTCATGATTTGTGAAGATAGAGACGTGGTTTCTGATAGACCTCAGCAGCCCAGATAGAGAAGCAGAGGCCTACTCAAAGTGCTAAATACCCTTTTCCCAAAATACAAACTTTGTTTTATAACACAAAAGTCACTCATCTTTGTTGGTTCTATGCAATTTTGTTGATTGACAAAGTGACAGGAAACAAGTAAGTCAAGTTGGTTCATAGATACACTATATCAAAGAGCCCAAATCTGTAGTAAGATAACTAATGAATAAAGACAAGTGTGCAATAATAAAGCAACAGATGATAGTTAGTTCATTGAAGAGTTGAAGTTCGACTACAACACTAAAGAGGCGAGGAGTTTGATTTGAAGAAGGAGTTTACTTGAAGTAGAACTCTAAGTAGAGAGAGTTTGAGTTTATGAGGAGTTTAAATTGAAGAATAAATCTCTCAACAGTTGTATGATTATATGTATTTTTAGTTTAAGATTATAAGATTCAAAAATCTTCTCTTTACTTTCTAAAATTTCATATCAAATTAAAACCAAATAAAAAACGAAATGGAGGGAGTACTTAGAAAACAAAGTACAATGATATTCCTAAACCACTAGAAATTAGAGCAAATGATTATACTTATACTATTAATAAGAAATTGCAAGTATTCATTTAAGCGATAATTGCTAAACGTAGATGCCTTAAAGCTCAGAAATAAATCATTTCGTTTGTATTATGGATTTGGGCGACCCAAATGAATTTGTATCTGTTTTTTCTCATTTATCAATAAGAAGAAGTCCCCGAAATTTCATTTTTTTTAAAACGGTCAAAAACATCTAAATTATCTTATTTTATGTTTGAATTGTTGAAAGTGTGAGTTTTCTATATGAATTATCATCCCACGGTTAGCGAAACACACCTAGACCAAATGTTTGTATAGAAATGCTTCTACGACCGTTTGTCCATAAAATCTTTGACCATTTGACATATACAATGACTCTATTAGTTAATACATTAAATTTTAAATATATTTTAAATTAATTTCCTTAAAATCCTAAACTCTCTCCTTTCAAGCTGGAGATATCTATGCCAAGGCAGAGACGAGACCACAACTAAAGAAGGTATAGAAGAAATGATGGACGTCCCGATTGGAATAGATTAATTTATATGGTGATAGTTTTAACTTTTAACCTAATATTAATTTATTTAGATTTGTCAAAGTGGAATTATTTTTCCATGTGGAGTGCCACGTGACAGAATTTTAAAACAAAAGAGAGAGTGCAATACATAGAACATCAGAAATTAGTCGAGAGGTGTTTCACTAACTATGAGTGATAGTTCAAGGAGAAAACTCACACTTTTAATAATTCAGATATGAAACTTAAAAAATTGAATAGTTTCAATATATTTTTTATCCTCAACTCTTTCGTTAATAAAGGGGAAAATAAGCCCTATTATTGTTCGTCAAGAATAGACAAATGCAATTTTTGGTTTCCAGCGGCCATTCCAAGACCAAATTAGTCATTTTGGAAAGTTGAACTTTGTGCAGATGGATCAGACTCGGTTAGTGTTGTTGGATGGGACAGGGAAGTGGGATCGGGTCGGGTCAAGATAGAGGAAATGGAGGGGGGGAGGGGATAGGGTGTCACAACCCGATTTAGGGTTCGGAGACGGCACGGGTGCGTTGTCTATACTCGGACTTCTGGTCTTGCCCCTACCTTTGGGAGTGGAGTCAGGTGGAGGTGAATCTTTTTTGGCGTACAATTACTTTGTACATATAAAATTAAAATTATTTTTATGTATATATAGTAATTGTTATTCATCCTTGACTTCTTTGTATGTTTACATCTCCAGAATTTCATTAGGTCAATCTTTCATCTTAAACCTAATGAATGAATTAAATAAATTGACGGACAACCTCCATTTATATATTTAAGTATTTTATTTTTAAAAAAAAAACATTTTAAATTAAATAAGAAAAGATATTCGTGATAACCAACGGCAGGGTCAATTTTTAAGTTTCTGCAATTTTTTTAATTTTTAATTTTGTAGAAAATCGACGGACAGTGTTTGATTAGTTCATCAATTTTTTGCCAAAAACAATAAAATGCAGAAACGTGCAATTTATGCATCTCACTTGTCAAATGTAATTAATTGCAATTCAATATTTAGTTGTAACCCAACACTAAATGTTGCAAAAATTAACTTTAACTGAGCTATAATATCAGTAACAAACTGACTAAATACATACTAAATATCCATCAAACAATCTAAAAGGTCTACCAAAGTTCATTCATTTACAAAACATTCAATTACCAAATAGTATAAAATTATCAAGTCAATAATATTCCAAATTAAGGTATCTAGACAACAGTTAAATAAACCGATGGACAATATCGGGTTTTTAATTTATTTTAAAAAAAACACTGACGTTGTTCGTGCTTTCTAATATTTATATTTTCTCCCAAAAAAATCATTTGCAAAATTTATGGACCTATCTCAAAAAAATTATCCCACGCAAAAAATCGAGAGATGTCCCTCAGTTTATTATAAAAATAATTTTTTTTTAAAAAAATAGAAAGGAATAATGGATGGACTTTTGACCCAATCTTGCAGTACTTATCCTATCATAATTGTTCTTGGATTTTTAGTTTTTTTTGGAGCACCACATATCACAATTGAACTATTTAAACAATTATTGCCAGCTGTTACAATTATTTCAATGCCCATGAGTCATATCATCGATAGGGGTTGAGCTAAAACCTACGGATTTAATTCAATAATTTTAATTTTAATTATGTGTGTTTGTATAAATACAGTAATATATTTGGAATTCAATAAATTAAATTAACTTTTTAAAAATTTATAAATTCTAAAGTTATCTTTGCACTTTACATGTCTGCCTTCCTCGAATACTTTTGAATATGCATAATGCTTAATATGTCTTTTAACTTGGTCTTATTTTATATTTATGTCGTTCAATTTTTGTCGACACAAGTAGACATGTAAATTTGTATAACGTTAAACAAGTAAATACATGAGTCCACGTGACATAGTACACACGGGGCAATATACTGGATGCAAATTATCATGTAAGATGTCATGTAGGACATGTATGTTTATTTGTTTAATTTTTTACAAGTTTAAGTGTCTATTTATGTGCAATCAAAATTGGAGAACATAAATATAAATCGAAATCAAGTTAAAGGATATATTGTATAATACCTTTTGAATAATTCTTTGGCACTTTATCTTAGTGTACGAGCAATGACTTTGTTTATTTGTTTGTATGGCCCAACTCTTTCAAAATATCTTACGCGTAGGGGAGAGAGCTATTTATTATCATCTATACTCCCTCTTTATGAAACTTTTTCTATATCTAGTTCTCTCTTGTTCTTATTTTCTTCATGTTTGTTAATTAAAAGAGATTCACAATAGGATTGGTAAGGTAAGATCTAGCCTCCTTTGTTTGTACTTATCCCTATTGAGGATATTTATGTAAATAAAAGACAAATTGTCTAGTGGTATACATTCATAAAAAAAAAAAATACTCATGTAAATATTCTATTTATTTTAGATTATAAGTTTCAAAAAAAATTCTTTTATTCTTAAATTTTATGTCTGATCTAACACTCTCACATAATTTGAAATTTGAGTAATATATATATATATTCTACTCACGGATCTTCATCGTTGACAAATAATTGTTGGTCATAAAATAATGAGATAATACATAAATATGTCTTTTAATGTGACATAATATAAATCAGCTTATCTCATGCGAATTATTATGTAGGCCGTTTGTGTCCACTAATTTAGTAGTAAGTTAGTTGTGAGATGAGGAAGTGAAGAAATAAACTATAATACTGTGTGTTCTTCTTTCCCAGTCCACAACAGTTTAATTCTTGTGTCACAAGGATGTATTTCAACAAAGAATTATCTAATCTGAAAGATCGACTCCTTAGCACGGTGCAAGATCAAAATTACTCGGATGTTACAAGGGATCGAATAAATTTCTTTCTATGGGACTTAAAATTCCTCGATTGTTTTCTCCATTTGAAAAGGTTGCCTTTTGCAAGTGAATGCGGTATGCTAAAAGTCTCACAGAAAATCATAGAAATTTGGAAGTTTCAGTGTAAACCCTATGATTGTCCAGATCTATTTCCGTACAAGACTCTGTATGTTTACGATTCATTTGGCTACTGGAAGGATGTAATTTGGAAGACTAAGCAAGAATTCAGAGCTGAATACTCTTTTCCAAATACATCACTTGCAGCCAACAAGGTGGATGATGATGTAGCCCCAAATTTGTGATGGAAGTCATCGATGTTTTTGTGGAGAACCTCAATGTTCTAGTGAAGATCAATGATCCAATTTCGTGGCTTTTTGTTCCAGAACACAAGGAACAAATAGAACAAGTGTTAAAGGAGTTGAAGTTATTGAGATTTTTTGTCTGCTTTGTTTCAAACAAATGTATAGAGCCTCAATACCGACATACTACTTTTTATATTCATGCTTTAATTGAGGCTAGCCACATTGCAATGGTTGTCTGGTTGCATTTGCCAGTCGTCTATGGAAATCAAGACGTGGCTCCAAGTGAAGTCAGTCGTTTGCTCTCTGATTTCATGGAATTGAAGATTAAGTCCATTCAGCCAGTCATCAGCCGCAACAATATTTATATTGATGTCCTGCAAGCTTTGAAGTCAACCATACCACAAGCACAAAAGAAGCATGCAGCTGAGAGTAGCACTGTGGAGATTCCAACACACAGTCTGACGGTTGGTTTGAGTGATCAAATGGCTAACCTTCAGGAGATGCTCTGCCTTCTAAGAGATAATCTCATTCATCTGCCAATACTAGATCTGGAATTTCATCTTCAAGATATGGATTCTGTTATTATTGATGCTGGACTTCTTATTTACTCATTATATGATATCAAGAGGGAGAAGGAAGACACAGTATTGGATGATATGAACCGAGCACTTGGTTTTGATCTTCCAAGAAACATTGAGCCTATCAAGGCGATGGTCTACCTCATCATGCAAAAGGCATTTCAATGTAACTTGCCAAGGATTCATGGACTAGGCTATGTCGATTTTCTATTGAAAAACCTGAAGGATTTCCAAGGCCGTTATTCAGATTCACTCGCTTTCCTCAAGAATCAAATTCAAGTAATTCAAACGGAATTTGAGAGCTTGCAACCTTTCCTGAAGGTTGTCGTAGAAGAGCCACACAATAAGTTCAAGAGACTGAATGAAGATTGTGCTATACAGATAATTAGGAAAGCACATGAGGTGGAATATGTAGTTGATGCTTGTATAAACAAAGGCATTCCTCATTGGTGCCTCGAGCGTTGGCTCCAGGATATCATAGAGGAGATTACTTGTATCAAAGCAAAGATTCAGGAAAATAACACTGTTGACGATACAATGAAGACTGTCATTGCTCGTACATCATCACAACTGGCAAGGACTCCGAGGATGAATGAAGAAATTGTTGGGTTTGAGGATGTCATAGAAAATTTAAGAAAAAAACTACTGAATGGAACCAAAGGGCAAGATGTCATTTCAATTCATGGCATGCCAGGTTTAGGTAAGACGACTTTAGCCAACAGACTCTATTCTGACAGGTCAGTTGTTTCTCAATTTGATATTTGTGCACAATGTTGTGTGTCTCAAGTATATTCGTATAAGGACTTGTTATTGTCCTTGATACGTGATGCTATTGGTGAGGATTCTGATCAGCATAGAGAACTTCATGACAATGAATTAGCTGATAAGCTTCGCAAAACCTTATTGCGCAGAAGGTACCTTATCCTTGTTGATGATGTGTGGGAAAATAGTGTTTGGGATGATTTAAGAGGTTGTTTTCCAGATGCCAATAACAGAAGCAGAATCATTCTAACGACAAGACATCATGAAGTTGCCAAATTTGCTAGTGTTCATAGTGATCCCCTTCATCTTCGTATGTTTGACGAAGATGAAAGTTGGAAGTTGCTTGAAAAGAAAGTGTTTGGTGAACAAAGCTGCTCCCCTCTCCTAAGAGATGTTGGGCTAAGAATAGCAAAAATGTGTGGACAACTCCCTCTTTCAATTGTTTTGGTGGCTGGTATTCTGTCAGAGATGAAAAAGGAAGTAGAATGTTGGGAGCAAGTGGCCAACAATTTGGGTACCCACATTCACAATGACTCAAGAGCCATTGTAGACCAAAGTTATCATGTTTTACCCTGTCATCTTAAGTCTTGCTTCCTTTATTTTGGAGCATTTTTAGAGGATAGAGTGATTGATATTTCAAGGTTAATAAGGTTATGGATATCAGAATCATTTATAAAAAGTTGTGAAGGCAGGAGGTTGGAGGATATAGCAGAAGGTTACTTGGAGAATCTTATTGAAAGAAATCTAGTAATGGTTACTCAAAGGGCCGATTCAGATGGTAAGGTCACAGCATGTCGCCTTCATGATGTACTACTCGACTTCTGCAAGGAAAGAGCAGCTGAGGAGAATTTTCTACTATGGATAAAACGGTAATATGATAAGTAATGGTACTTTCAATCAATCAAGTATTTCAAGTTATATTTGAAAATTAATGATATGATTTTGCTAATTGATATATTCACAGAGATCAGATTACCAAAGCTGTTTACTCTCACAAGCAGCATGCTCACTTGGCGTTCACTGAAATGGATAATCTTTTAGAATGGAGTACGTCTGGCTCACTTGTTGGCTCTGTACTTTTTAAGAATTATGACCAATACTTTGCCGATCGTCCCTTTTTCTCTCATGCTTTTGAAATTTCACACATTTTACCACATTTCAAGTTTCTAAAAGTACTGGATTTGGAACACCAGGTTGTTATTGATTTTATTCCGACTGAGCTCCCTTACTTGAGGTATTTCTCTGCGCTCATTGATCAGAATTCAATTCCTTCAAGCATATCCAATCTTTGGAACCTTGAAACTCTTATATTAAAGCGTAGATCAGCTGCCAGATATAACAGGGTATTACTACCTAGTACAGTTTGGGATATGGTTAAATTGAGATATCTGTATATTCCTTACTTCAGCCCTGAAATAAAAAGCATTACTCGAGAACTCTCCAAAACTTGATGATTTGGAAACCCTTTCCAATTCATATTTCACTCGTGTTGAGGATGCAGAATTGATGCTGAGAAAAACACCTAATCTTCGAAACCTGACATGTAAAATCGAGTGCTTGAAATACCCCCATCAGTACCATGCATTGAATTTTCCAATACGGCTTGAAATACTAAAGCTTTATGGATCAAAAATCGTCAAAACCATCCCCTTTTACATCTCTGCACCAAATCTCAAATACCTGATACTCTGTGGCTTTTACCTGGATTCTCAGTACTTATCAGAAACTGCTGATCATCTGAAGAACCTTGAGGTACTCAGACTGTCCTTCGTTATATTTGGTGGTCATATGAAATGGAAAGTGAGCAATGGCAAGTTCCCTCAACTCAAAATCTTGAAACTAGAATATTTGCCCATGATGAAATGGATTGTAGCTGATGATGCCTTTCCTAACCTTGAACAATTGGTTTTGCGTCGATGTCATGATCTTATGGAGATCCCTTCTTGTTTCATGAACATCCTTTCTCTGCAGTACATCGAGGTAGAAAACTGCAATGAGTCGGTTGTCAAGTCAGCCATGAATATACAAGAAACACAAGTCGAAGATAATCAAAATACTAATTTCAAGCTCGTTCTCATCGAGGTACACTACTGAAAAAAGCTTTATTCTGCATGATTTTGATGACTCAGAAATAATGGCCTAAATTGTATGAACTGTTTTCTCTGTTATCTTTACCTGGTGGCCTCGTTTTACATTTGGGTTTTTCTCTTGGTTTTCTTGCAGAAAGAGACATACCCAAGGCATTTAAACAATTACTTTTACTTCCAGGTACTACTTATTATTTTTTCTTTCTTTCCTTTTTTTGAGTACACCGAATAGATAGATTCATCTTTTTTCTCCTGTCGATATAAAAGGGATAGAATCAATTTCAACTGATATGAAAGAGAAGAAACTTACTGTGACCAGAGAATGTGGATGCTGATGAAGTTCAATTAGTTGTGGAGAAACTGAGAAAGCGTGGCATGCTCTAACAAAATGCTGAACTCTGGTGAACTCAACCGTGATGGATTTCCAAATAATGACAGGGTTGTAGTCCCAACTTGTCAACACAAATGTGCTATACTCATTTTTCTTACTGTAATACCATTTCATGACACACACACAAACATTAACTGTAGTAAAGTTTTGATGGATCAGCTGATATGTTAGTTCAACCCATTGTAATCCCGTTCAAATTCAACTCAAAAAATGCCCATTGAGTTATTCTTTAACAGGGTATCCAGAGTTTGTAGCTGGAGCAATTTGGAATATCGCATGTAATTTCTTTATGAGTTATTTCGTTTAATAAAGATTCTGTAAAACGTCCAACGGCTGTTGCATTCATTGTAAACTAAATACATCTCACAATGTAACTGTTGAACAAATTTTTCATTCAAGTCCTTAAGGTTTGATGTAAGTCATTAGATTTTACGGATCCTGAAGTGAATGGTTTCAGCCTTTCCTATTTTCTTATGAGTTCACCTAAATGTTGTGATGCCACTCTGCTACATGTTAGAGAAATGAGAATATTAGCACCCGAGAGTATGCCTAGTGGTCAATCAAAGAAGCAGGTGAAAACAACAAAAGCGAAAAATACTAAGAGATCTCTTCCCATCTATCTAAGTACCACTAAACAGAGATACCTGATACCTCTTTGGTTGGAAGAAGCAGATACTCAGTCAAATGGTAGAGGTGAGCTCGACACCATCAATAACAGCCCAAAAAAAGAACAATGAGAAAGTTACAAATCACAATACATGTCCATATGCTTTGGAACTAAAGAATTCAAAGCACACAATGTATTTCAGTAATCTTTATCTCTGTCTGCAGTTGAATATACCAGATATCAGATCTGAGACAATGTTTAAAAAGGAAACTATTATTCGACCCTATTCCTTTCTCAAACCTCGAAACCAACACCAGTTATACAACAATATATGCAGAACCCTTTAACTATATACTCTATACAAATTAAATGAGTAACTAAGCATTTGAATAAGGGAAAAATTGCAGTGGTACATACTCTATGACAAACATGTACTAACAGTATTGTCAATGTTCCTTGCAATCTTTAACAGGCTTAGCTTCAAAACCTCCTTCCGGTCTCCTCTCAAGTTCATATGGCATGTAAGTACCAAGTATCCTATCCCACGTCACAAAGAAAGGCTGTGAATAGTTATACTTGGTCCCATAAAGCTGGTGATGGATATCATGGTAAGCGGAGTTGTTTTTAAAGAAGATATGGAAGAGATTTCCGGGCAACCATAGTCCGCAATGATCATCAACCGTCTTGATCGTAGCAAATGAGAAAAAGAAGATGGAGGTACGTGGTGACATGCCAGAGACAAGGAAAGCTAGAGCCCCACCGATTGTGTCAAGAATCAGACCCTCCAAAGGGTGGTTGTACAAAGCTCCAAATGCATATGGAACAATTAGCCGGTGATGTTGAGCAAGGATATGTTTGTACAAGAACTTGTTTTGGTGCATGTACCGATGCATAAAATATTGCCAAGTATCTAACATCAACATGGCAACAAATAACTGTCTGCCAAGAACAAAGATTGAAGTGTGTCGATCTCCACCTGATTCACCAAGTAGAGAAAACAAGTATGAAAAGTACAACTCCTCATGGTATATACTTAAGTTACTTATCAGAACATACAAAAGGTGTACAACTTTTAGCTCATTGATCGGAGATAAATCGTATTCGGTATGAGCTAGCCCTCTACTAATTAAACTTATCTACTTTCCTCTCTTACCAAAGTGAAAGGAAACAAAAGCAGTGCATTAATTGAGGTCAGGACTCGAGACCCAACTAATGGACCACCCATAAAGAGAAGTTACCACAAATAAAATAAGTTTTGAGTAGAGATTTTAAGGGGATAGATATGAGTTAGGCTACACTTTGCAACTTAGTTTATAGAAGTGGTTGAAACTAACTTTGCAAATTAGGCTACAGCCTACACACATAGCAACGCAAGCCAAAAGTAAGACAAGACCACATTAATGTTTCCTTTTTATATCTCTTCTTTGCAGGTTAGAGAAACGAATCTATCCCTCAATATATCCATCCAAGTTCACATGTTGCGGTTGAAAAGATCATCTCACAACTTACTTTAGTCTTTCCATAATTCCAAACATATGTGAAGTAGCACGGTAGAAAGCTTTATTGGGAGGTCACAGTTAGGCTTCCTATTCTCAACTATTAAGCTGCCGTCAACTAACTTTGCAAGACAGATGGATACCAAGAAGAAGGTAGACAACGAAATGCAAAAGAAGAGCAATGATTCCTCATTTTCTTTAGTAAAGGCAGATTAAGCCAATAAAAGCTTATTCTTAGGATAGTTTCAACATCCTTGTTGACAGTTTCTATATGAGACGTCTAGTAGTCTCATCCCCAGCATCAGCATCGACAGCCAAGATCAAAACAATGCTGATTGAGCCGCTTTGGCAACCTATTTTCCTAGAAGAACTTCAAAGTCAACCTTTCTTTATAAAATCAAATGACTCAAAACTGAGGTTCAACAGTTCGCATCTGAGTTTTACAGAACTCCTATTTTCCTATCAATCAGAGAATATCTAACCTGCAAGCTTCAGCATTTCATATAAACTTCCTTATCAAAAATATTTCATATGAAGCTATAAGATGTAATTTCTGTTCAGATAACGATCGACTATCACTTTTTAGGATCAAGAGATTTTGAGACACTTCATAACGTAAATTATAATATATAGATATAAAACACTCTGCATAAGTAGCTTTGAGGCTTGTCAAGGCAGGAAAAAAGAAATTTGCACACTTTGTGATTGACCTACACAAGAAGTCATACTTCTTGCTCTTGTACTTCAATTGAATTTCTTTATTCTGTGCATGAAGGATTCATCTAAATGATCGGTAAAACAAGTAAGCTATGGATTAACATCCAAATAAAACATTGTACCATAGTACCTCTGACAAATGGCTCCTTTACCAAAAATGTATATAAATAAATATTAAGAACGTTAAGGACTAAGATAGAACAATTTAGCCATCCATCTATTGGGAAATTCTAGGATCACACACACAAGCATAAAAAAGTTCCTCCCTCAAGTCAATGAAAATAATTCAAAATGTTTGAAATCAGCCTAACAACAAATGATATTCACATTTGAAATCCAACAACATTTGCCTAGCAGTGCCAATTCGGACAAAAGAACTATTATCACACCGCCATCGCATCCAAATATTCCCCTATCCACGACTCACTCCGTGTTGTAATACACAACATGTCAACATCCAATTATGAGTTGCACATACCGTTGACAAAATCATATGACTCACCCCACGTTGTAATACACAACATCCAATTATGAATTGCACATACCGTCAACAAAATCATACACTCGTAAATCAAATAATTTCTAAACCTTAAGCCGTCACCAGACATAAGCATTTCATTCCAATCAAAACAAAACCAAACAAGCATATACATAATAAGTTATCAATATCAACTAAGCCTCAATAGTTAACCAAATAAATCCCATGTATCATTACGGTTCACCAAACAAGCATATACATAATAAGTTATCAATATCAACTAAGCCTCAATAGTTAACCATATAAATCCTCTGTATCATTATGATGCATACAAAGAAGACCAAACAAGCATATGCATAATAAGTTATCAATATCAACTAAGCCTCAATAGTTAACCATATAAATCCTCTGTATCATTATGATTCATTAAAACTAGACCAAACAAACATATGCGTAATAAGTTATCATATCAACATATCCTCAATAGTTAACCATATAAATATCATTATGAGCATAAAAAGAAGATCAAACAAGCATATGCATAATAATACATCAATACCATCTAAGCCTCAATAGTAAACTATATGAATCCAACTCATCATTATGCATAATAACCTCCAAAACAAATAAAAATCAAAACTTTGCAGCAACTAGAGATGATCAAAGTAACTAACCGCAAAGAGAACGGTAGCAACAGCAGCCTGAACAATCTGTTGGAGAAGAACACCTTTAACAACCTCTTTTTTTGACACCAAATTCTTCTCATCCTCATCTTTCTTAGAATGCAACCTATAATTATCCATAGTCCCAAGCATTAAATACAATCCTGAATATACCCAATACACAACTATTGGTAAAAATGTTCCCAAAACTTCATCTGACACATATCCTCCCTTCCCCTGATGATCAATATTCATACTACCCACCATCTCAAAAATACAAAATCCTCACCAAAATATTACCAAGGTCCTTCCTTTATACCTTCTTGAAATTACCCTTAATTGAAAAAACCCAGAAAAGAAACAAAATTGTTCCTTTTTAAATCTTTTTTTGAAAATTACCCTTCAAAAGGAAAGAAAAAAAATCACTATCTTTTTCAAAGTAGCCTTAAAAGGAAAACAAATAAATACCCAATAAAAGAAAAACTGAAATTCTGAAAAAAATTCAAACTTTGTATAAAATTGAAATTAGGGTTTGTAGAGAAAGAGAAGAGTGGAGATATATGGTTTGATTGAAATTCTCTTCCAAATAGAATTGGAAGGAATTTCAAACAGCAAAAAAAATTCAGAAAAAATTTAACAAAAATAATGAATTTTTCAGAGTGGATATTATTGTTTTGCAAAACTGGACTCCTATAATAACGATCATCAAATTAATTTTATTTATTTATAATGGATTTTCTTTGTCGTTGTTATTATCAAATTAATATTAGACCCACGACTTTTCAGCAGTGAAAAAACTTACCTTATTCCGTGATTTAACTAAGTCAATAAATCAACTTCTATGATATTTATTACAGTCAAACTTTATTATAGTGATAATATTCGTTTGAAAACTTCATAGTTGTTAAAAGTAACGTTTTGTTATACATGTAAATTATTATTGATGTTTAAAAAAGACAAACATAAAGGATATTATTGTTTTTGCAAAACTGGACTCCTATAATAACGATCATCAAATTAATTTTATTTATTTATAATGGATTTTCTTTGTCGTTGTTATTATCAAATTAATATTAGACCCACGACTTTTCAGCAGTGAAAAAACTTACCTTATTCCGTGATTTAACTAAGTCAATAAATCAACTTCTATGATATTTATTACAGTCAAACTTTATTATAGTGATAATATTCGTTTGAAAACTTCATAGTTGTTAAAAGTAACGTTTTGTTATACATGTAAATTATTATTGATGTTTAAAAAAGACAAACATAACAAATTTTTTTCTCATGAAATTATTACCATAAGTCCATAATTGAAGGACACCAATTATATGTATTATGTGTATGACATTAATGTAGTTATTACCATAGTTAGAATTAGCTAAAGTGAAGGGCTCTACATTAAAGGATCATTAAGTTTTATTTTTGGAATTATGTATACGTAAAAAAAAATATCTTGATTAATTATGATCAGACGATAAATAAAAAATATCATGTATTTGTTGATTTTAATAAAAACTGGCAAAATTTCTTCTTATGGAAATATTGTCTTCATTTTAAAAGAAATAGTATTTCTCGTTTGAACACACTTGTTTTTAAAAAAATCTAAGAAATAAAAAAGAATTTACTATTTTATTTTAATCAAGTGCCTTAAACAAAGAATAATAATTATTAAACATTAGTATTAATTTTTAAACTAATGGAGCAGCATGTGCTGTCACTGATGGTTGATATTTTCTATGGAAGGTTGACATGTCAGACAACATAATAAATACAAATCGAAGTATCCTAAGTAAGTATATTTCAGAGGTTGTTCATATGGTAAATATTTTTTAGTTTTAAAATAAAAATTATAAAAGTGAAACTTTTAAGTAGGGCTAAAAAAATAAATTCTTTTTGTATTTTACTTTTAGTAGTATATCAACATTTCAATTATGTAATGATGACACATAGTAAGATTATATTATATTTTAAGATATAAATTAAAATAAAATAACTAAAATTCCTCAAATTAAAAAAATAAAGGAAATAATTGTTTATTCTTTTTTTTATGGGTGTGGGTTCATCGTGGCTTATGAATTTTATTATATAACTTTGTTAAATTTAGGGTCATCCAAATTTGACTTTGGATTTTTGGCTCTATTTGGTCCAAAATACTTCGCCAGTTGGCATTTTTCTCCAATGAGCCGCCAACAAGATTATTATCTACCCACTGTTTATACGTTATCCAAAAAGCTTGATTTTCTAAAAAAAAAAACTTTGCAATTTACGGATAGTGTAGTATTTTATTTATCGGTATGATATTATTGGCTATAAAAAGTTTTAAAATTATCTCTGAAGCATGCAGTAAAAAATTACTCGCTCAGTCCATCTTTACTTGTTATGAAACATGCAATAGTAAATATTTATTACAAGCTCGTTGAGTTTTCATCATCAGAAGAAGAAAATAGAGAGATCATTGTTTTCCCAAATGGCATTGCTTAACATGAATTAGTCAGTCATAAATTAAAAAAATCAAACTTTACACCTTGAAATTGACGTTGCGTTGTGGAATTTTTGTATTCTAAATGTTGATATTCTTCTTTCAAATACAAGGGTCTCCAATTATGGAAGCATCCTATTCTATTTACCCTTCCAAAACAAAGTCTCCAATTGTGGATACATCATTTTCTTTTTTGACCATTTCATCAAGACTAAAATATGGGTGACTAATTTTGGATAGGGACACATGCTAGTTATTGTGTAACATAGACTATAAATATATAAATAAGATAAATGAGATAAATACTGTAGAATAATAGGTTCACAACATACACAAAATTGAGCTATCATAACCATGTGATTTGATAATTTAACAAGAATAATCTATATCTGTACAGACAACCTTGCTGTTAAGAAGGATCAATCCAAATAAACATTAATTTTAGTGGCTTACCACTATTTCTTCTTTTTTAAAGGTAAACTATGGTATCAAGAAACCAAAAGGAAGTTTCTTCCCAATCATGATGTCCACTGTTTGAAAAAATCAACTAAAATTTGTCTAATTGAAAAGGACAATGGAGAATTATGTAGCTTGGACTTTAGTTTCAGGAACTTTCTTCATGAAGTCCAGCCGGGCTTGTTTGGTTTGTTTAGGAGCTACAAGAATAAACAGACAATTCCCATCAGCACATAAGCTAATGTAACTACTAAATGTTCTGGGAACTCTTATGTATGGATGAAGTATTCGTTTATTTTACCTTTTTGGCTGCTTTGGTTTTTTGATGCAAGGACAGTAGATTTCCATTCCTCATAAGCATGTTCATCCATGCGTTTACGCTTCTTGTAAGCTGATGACTGCATAATAGAAGGTTCTAAAAATCAGCAAGAAACAACACAAACTGAGATGTAACTTGTAAGAACTTTAATTGAGTATATAACTCCAGCACAAAGATTTGTAGAGATCATAACTTGCATTCAATGATGGTTTACTTTAAGGATAAGCCAGTAACCAGTCAACTTCATGGTATCTTTTCTAATCTAGGGGTTAAAATAAACATCAATGTGGCATGCCATATGTTCTATGCTTAACATATGCACAGCCAGGTGTTTAATCTGAGTTGAGAGCTTCTGTGTTCCTTATTTATGTTAATTAGTGTTATGGCATCATTAACTAGTAGCAAAATTCAAGAGAGAGCTTCTCATTTACATTATCATCCTCAGATGAATAGCCACCATCTTCAACCCTCCTTTTTTCAGGTAATGCATCTAGCAACTCTGCATATGCAAATCACTATGTTAAAGTATGTATCATCATGTGTATTGGAAAGCACTGAACCACATTTTGCTTTTAATAAAGTGAGGAACTTAATTAATCAGCATGTGTTACCTCGGTTCCCCTTCACTGTCTTGGGATCCTTTTTCTCCTTTGATGTCCCAAAAACATCGAAACAAAGATCAGTCATTGAGGTAGAAACCTGTATCATTTCAATCCACATAAAAATATTAGAACCACAGTACAGGAAACTGACAGAGCTTAAGTAAATAAACGATTTGATGATAAAAACAATGAAGAGAAACAAGGAATCAAAGGAGCATAAGGCCTTACACTAGCAAATTCAGGTTCTGATGTGCCACAAAGTTCAATTAGCTTCATTTTATCAACCTTGAGCTGCAAACAAAGATGAAGAAAACTATGAGGCAGTTCATTCCAAACCATCATGCTGCTACAACTAGTGCAGCACGACCAATGCCTGAAGAGTAGATTGAACAAACCTTGTGTCTTTTCGCGCACAGGTAGAACGCAGCTGCAGTGAACACAGGTCGACTGAAATCAGCACTTGCCCTTCTAGAAGGTGGCAAGGATGTACGAAACCGGTCTTTGTACCTGGAAAGGAATTGGAATCATTAATACCTAATTAAGAACTCTCTAACTGTTTATATAACCCAATCAAACCAGAAGCTCTAGCATGCTGAAATTCAGAAAGAACAGGTCCAGATAGGTCCCAAACATGCCAAACCAAATCCCATATAAAGCAATACAAAAGAGTTTATTCTTGTCCAATTAGTCTCTCAAACATAAGATCAAACAAACACTATAGACAGGACAATCAAAAAAACAAAATATGTAAAACCATGAGTTCAAAGTAGATGATCAAACTTACAATGATAGACCTTTTTGAACAAAAGGAATGAGCCTGATACACCCAAACTGAATTGCCAATTCTCTAATATCAAGCTTGTTTCTGCAAAGTAAAAAAGAACTTTTCACATCAGCAAGAATCCAACATCTAACAAAGCACCATTTGCCTCCAAAAGGCATGTACAGATTCACAAAAAGGAAAATGTAGAGTGAAACAAAAGCTTAAGAACTCACTTCACTCCAATTCCATTCTGCATTGAAGTGAATGATCTGTTATAAGCCTTCTCCGACATCCCACTCAATTTTATCGCTGCCTGACGATCAAACACCACATCCATCCTACATTTATCACCAGAACATATTACAAATCATAGACAAATGTTACTCATATCCCACATCTTACAGCGGCATCAGTACTTCAAATAATTCTGTCTAGATCAGTTCTAATAGGAATACATTCTATTATTTTGATGTAAAAAGGGCAGCCCAATGCGCTAAACCTCCAACTATGTGATGGTCCGGAGAAGGACACAACTACAATGGTTAATTGTATGCAACCTTACACTACATTTCTACAAATGAAGTTTCTCCAATTGCAATTATTTAGTATATAAATGAAACTGATATCAAATATAACAAAATCTATATAACCCAGATGCTTGATTCATCAGTACTACAAATTAACATCCAAATCAATCCATTTAATAACCCGACTCTGGGTACACCCAATTTCTATATATCCAAAAATGAAATAGCAGATTCATATAACCAACCCCAACAAATTTGGAATACCCATAATTGACTGATCGTTATACTTCAACCCTAATTCACCGTGGAACGGAATACACCCAAACAATCGGAGAAAAAAAAACAGAAATTATACCTACAAGCAGCAATCTCTAAGCAAATTATAGCCTTGCAGATCTCACCCTACAAAAAAATCAAAACAGAATTCAATTCCACCAAATTCCAATCAAATAAATCTGAATTCCCAGCAACCAATCCATCATATCGTTACTTACGACGCCAATGACGGAGGAATCGAACTGTACATCGGCGAGTCGACGGAGCTCGGCGGCTTTGCGGACCAGATGTTTGGTCTCGGTGAGACCAAGCTTTCGGGCGATGTCGGAAAGATCCATTTGATTTCGGGTTTGGGTGATGAAGAGGAAATGGAGAAATTTTCGGGTCGCATTTTGGAGGGTTTAAGGGAGAAGAAGAAGAAGAGATGGCGGGAATGTTGAATTGCTTGTGTTTCGCTAAATTTCATTTGGCGCGCGCGGGGTGAAGATATGCACAATCTTCATTTGGCGCCAACCGTTATTTTTACTGTGGTAAAAACAAATATGTGAAAAAGTTAAAAGCTATGTCAGGTGTGTGTTCGATTTTTCGTTTTGATTTTACATTGATAGATTTTAATTTACTTTGGTTTGACTTTTCTCTTTTAATGTAATTAACTTAATCAAATAGAATAGTTATTTTTGTAAGATGAAAAGGAGTAAAAGCTATACATAGAAAAAAGTAATAATATTAAATTTCTTAAATATATATTTTTTAATATAAGTCATGAGTAAAACTTTCAAACACAATACTTAAAAGTTATCAATCCATGTCTAAATATAAAATCTAAAAATTAAATCATAATCAATAAAAGGAGGTGATAACTAAAACAAGTTGAAAGTAGTAAACTCAAACTCTATCTCTTTAACCTAAATATATTTTAAAGAAATATTTACATAAATATTACGTAATTTGATTTCCTCGATCTTTCATTTCTTTGGCAAGTGTTATAAAAAATAATATGAGCTCATTTACATTATCGATCACAATTCACAAGTCCGGATAAAGGAGAAGGGTAACAATCTCTCCTCTATACCATAATAGTGAGACTGCATACATCTCAACTTCCCCAGAACTTACTTGTAAAATTAGACTAGACTTGTTATCGGTACAAACAAATAGCACTAACTGTAATAAAAGTTGAAATACTTGTAGATGAAAATGTTCACTCCAAGTTGAAATATTTGGATCTAGTAAGACATTTGATCACTATAACAACATACCCAACATAGTCCACAGGTGGAGTCTGGGTAGGATGAGGTATACGCAAACCTTACCTCTACCTTGAGGAGGCAGAGAGATTGTTTCCGATAGACCCTCAACTTGCGAACAGGTTTGAATAGAACTACCCTTAGTCGGGTGACAACTGACAATCAATAACACTGCTAAATCATTTAAACAGTACAGAGATATCTGAAATCATATTCTTAAAGCCAATCTTATATTGTTCCTTCAGCAGTAAAAGCTGCCTTGTATATAACACTAACCTCCGATACATCACCCGAGTCCTTGACATAACAACCTTTCAGAGGATCATAACCAACCCCGCTACAAGAAACCGAAAAAATATAATAATTCAAAGTACACTTGGGACCTTCCCACTTCTATAGTGCTTGAATACTCTAAGCAACCTGCAGTTTGTCTGATTGATTGTTAGAACTCGTTGCTATCGCAGTATCAAAACCAGCAAGAAAGCAGGATGTCTACGAAGATGTCTCTGTTAATTCTTCATCGAGGCCACTCTCTTGAATCAGCTGTTAACATTCAGAAGAATTTAGATTAGGACAGTTAAATATATATTTCCTATGACAGAAGAGACTTGACGGATGATAGGCTGCAGTTTGAAATACCAAGGAGCCAGCTCGCTCATATGCTTCCATTGCTTTAGGATCATCCTCGTCTGCATAGCCCACTTGCAATATCCGGGGACCATTCACTGACCAAAATGCTCTTCTTCCTGCTTCCTGCAATCAATTTGAGCATATCATACAGTCGCCTACGGAATCATCCATAGCAGAAGGAAAGCTTCCCCGGACAGTAAGATCTGTCGTTTCATAGGACAAACACAGCAACTAGCAAGTAGAAGGGCTTCGTGAACTACTAATGGTACAATGTATGGTGATCTGACAGATTAGAAGAAATGATCAATTCATACACAAAAGATTTCCTTTAAACTTATATGGACTAAAAACAAAGAGTGCTGTTCTTGGACAACCATCCTCTACAATTGGTCAAAAACTTTTTTTGTGTGTGTGGTTATAGTTTAAGTTCCAAAAAGTGAAGAATGGCTTGATTAAATGGTTTCATTACACAGAACGATAGCTGCTTTCTATCCACACATCTAAAAGTAAAAACACTTTTGAGATAATTAACTATGTAGAGTAAGAGGAGCTACTATTTCAGGTGGCTGGATATAAACTCCGAACTTGAAAAGCTATAATATGTGCTGCTTATTATCACAGCTGTAAGGGTTAAGATGAGCAAATGAAGCACATACAGTAAAGCAGTTCAGACTATACCTGTAATATGAGCAAATAAATAGCCTCTACCGCCTGTACACGAATTTCAGGATCAGTAACGGGTTCTCGTTCGATTGAGAGTGCACTTGCAAGCTCTAGTGGCATTTTCCGAGTGTCTTCCTCACTATAGACCTGTCAGAAGTTGGCCCATAAGAAAATACTCAATTCAAATGGAAAGGAATATGGAGAACTGAGACAAGAAAATTAAAGATTTGACATATTTGTAACAGCGAGCTACAGATAACTGGGAAGGAGACAAAGCAAGAAAGTAAATAATATAGAGTGCCAAAAAGGTAGAAAGAAGATATGTTCCGTCATCGAAGATATTTTAAACTTGATAGAAAATCTAGATCAAGCCTTTTTAGCCTTTACCCAAGCAGCGAACCAAACAGAAATAATTCTCAGCGCCATCTGCGCCTTTATTCCCATTTGAAATTTATTCTCTTTGCTCCTCACTAACTTTGTTTCTCTATTGAATTGGGTCTTCTAAGGCCTTCAGGTTACCAGATTAATGCTTAGCACACTCAGTCAGCAAACCATTCCCTTTTGTGTACATTAAGTAATGACACACACTGATAACAAGAATACACATAGTAACTCTCGGTATACTTGTTGAAAGAAATCTTTGTAGACAGTCCTTAAACAAAGATGGGAGCTTTCCTATTCCATTCAAATAAGAACCATTCACCTTATGGTCAAAATGAATTCTCGATGACAAACAACATTTCTTAGTTTTCGGATTTCACATTATCTGGTTGAACTTATCTATTTCGTCACTTGCTTGAGGTATTTCAATCAGAGAAAAAGAACAATTAAATGATAGATCTCCATCGAGCATAATAATACTGACCTTGAGATGATGGAAAAAATAGCTTTACAGGTCTCTAACAAGTTCTACGAAACAGAAACAAAGAAGTGTGATATGACAGTAAAAAGCAAAGACATCCATTCTTTCAAGTCCTAATTACAGATAGATTTGAAGTGTACAGCAGAAATAAATGAATTATTGTTGACATCTTCCTTATATAGGTGAAAGTCACCTTATTTCCAGCAACAGGCAGGAGCAGAGCTGGCCATAAGAATTCAGAAATCAGAAGCAAATTTTGCAGCTGATTCTCCGCTTCAAAGCAGCAGTTGCGGATGGTTCCTGCGACCTATATCCAAAATCAGTGCACAATTTTTTCCTGCTAAACTTTTGCTTATCACATGATTGTAAAAGTAAGCTTTTAAATATACAATAAAGAAGCCGGATCAAGCCAAATTGCTCAGTCTAGAAGGCACTAACTACATATATTAGTGTTTGATGACAGAATTTGAAACATTTCCATTTTTTTTCATTTTGAATTCAAATACTTAACTTTAAAGCAGAAGTCCATATATTCATGAAAATAGCCATCTTGAACTGAAAATATCCTACCACATACCCCTCTCTTTCGCAACAAGCTCTTAGAATCATTCCGGACTATTTGCTTTAGTAGGCATCGTTTTTGATCAAGCAGAAGCTTTCTCCCATCTTCCTTCTTAGAAATGTTGACAAGTACAGAAGCCACATGTTCAAAGGGATCAACTGATCACAAGGGAAAAAGAAATATGTGGTAATAACGACAAAGATAATAGATACTACGGAAAGTTAAGCCAATAATTTCTTGTTTGAGTTAAACATGCATCATGTTGGAGATATATTCAAGTTAGGACGTCTTCACTAACAACTTAAGTTTTCCGATGAGATGGTCAGACATTTCAACACATCACATGCCAAAAGATACTTTTTATGTACTAGAATCTTGAAATAATATATTTTGCTATGCCTTCAACTTCCCCTAAGCAAGTATATGTTGAGAAAAAGCTCTGTCATGATTGAAGGTAGAAGCCCAGGACAGAATCCAACTAGCATTATCGTAAAACAGACAGACTTTACACATAATTGCTCATCCACAGTGGAACATTTTCTGACCAAGTCTTGTAGCACCCAAAATTTAGTGAAGTAAGTACTTCAATCATAAAAGATTCTTCTTCCCCATAAAGTCTGCTAAGTCTCTTGCTTCTCAATTGAGGCTTCACCTTTTCTCATATAACACAGAAAATCACATGACGCACATCTGGTCAAATTCAATGCTCAGTGGACCAAATTACGGATAGAACTTGTGCTCCAGGTTTCAAGGCTTTTGGGTCAATCCTTTAAGTAGATAAGAAATCCATGAAAATTTACAACACTGATTTGTTGACTTAGATATTTTACCATTCTCAGAAAACAAATTATTGACTAAGATTTGTTATCCATCTTAAGCAGACTAAGGTGAATTTAAGTCGAGTTCTCTAGCTAGGCAATCAATTCAGTTCAAGTAACCAATTTGGAGGGATGATCAGGAAACAAGCACCCTCCAGGTTCTCACTTTCTGTACAAGCTAAGCAGGGGTGTATCTGAGTTCAGCTGTAATCGTTTCATTTTCGCTCTTTGTTCTAGGGACTAGTTGTCAAGGGCGCGCTTAAGCCCTGAAGTGAGGCTCAAAACGTGTTGAGCGCTTCACCTAGCTTAATGTGCGCTTCAATGACGTCATCAAGGTTCTAAGACAAACTTTTCCTTGCCAATGAGCCTCTTCTAAAGAGACGACACTAAACAAATGACATTTCACTTTATCATTAAAAAAATTGAATTTCCTTGTTCATATATTTGTCGTTCATGCTTATAATTATTAGTCTTGGACAAAACATTTATATTTGTATTTTTTTCTCACTTTGTGCATTTTTCCATCACACTTTATTTGCGCTTAAAGACCCAACGGACCTTAGAGCTTTTTTTGTGCTTGATAACAGTGCCAGGGGCAAAAGTATCAAAGCACTTAAATGCACAAAACAATCAAACTGGATAAAAGGGAAAAAGAATGATAATTGAACATACCTTTTCCCTCACAGGAGGACGAACAAAATGATCTCACAAGTTTCATGACATATAAGCCATGCATCTTCTCATCTGCAGACTGCCAATCACGGAAAGCAATCAGCATAATAAGCATAAGAAACCAATATTTTTTAATGTGGAGAAACCAGTATTCAACTTAGCCATATTAATTGTGGAGAACCAATGACTACAACCTAACAGCAGGTAGAAAGTGTACGAAGTGTTTTAAGATATCTATGGAACTCTTCTTGTTCCTCTAGTGTCTCTCAGTCTTTAAATTTTCTTCAATTTCTGTACAGGCATTTTTTAGTTTCTTTCTTCAGCCATTCAATGACCACAGAAGAGGGAAATGCAGAATCAAAACCTAATATTTGCGAAGTTGTCCCATTCTATTTACAAATGGGAAGGTTAAGTGTGGAAACTTTCCTCCATTATTGATCAACTTAAAAAAGATACAAAACACAATTTTGTAATTTATCAAACAGTGTATAAACAAGAATAATGACACATATTAGTAGCTTCAAAGTTAAACTTGCCGTAAACAAGAACTTACGGAGAGTTGATAAGACCATCAAGAAAATGTGGTGATAATCCCTGCAATTATGTTTTGGTGTTTGTGGACGGAAAGGGATCGAAGATGTTTGGTGGAACCTCAATACTCTCAAAGCCAGATGTTTGCTTAATCTTTTTTGTTGGACTAAGTTAACTTGACCATTGTTTGGACACACTTTGTTGGCCCCCTAGTTTTAGTTTGACACATTGTAAAGGCCAAAGGGGCTAATAATCTTGCACTTCATTTCTTTTGTAGTTTTGCATCTACTAGTACCTTTTTAATGAAATGCCTTAATTCATAAAAAATAAAAAAATAAAGAGGCATTTAAAGCATTAGTGCAAAAAAAAAAGGATTAGAATTAACCTGAAGCAAAGAATCAATACCAGCATCCAGCTGTGTGAGATTAACAAGGAGCATAATCAGCAGACTTCTGATTTCACAATCTTGCTTGTACAAGGTCTCCATCGATGTCCTAACCATATGCATCTCAACCATCTTACCTGCCAACTCTGGCTTTTGTGACAGATTTACCAGTGCTTGAGCCGCAGGTTCAGAAACCACCTGAATGGTATTTTTGATACAAAAAAGGGAATTAAAAAGGCCTTCTGGAGGCTACTGCATAGTATAAGTATCAATACACGAAAAATATTACATACATGTCAATAAATTGAGTTTGATAAAAGAACTCAGGAAGACAAACCATGGTCATGGTATGTTTTAATCAACAATAAATTTGTCAAATTTTTGGACAATTAGTATGCAACGAAAACAAGGGCTTCACAAGAAAGAAAGTGATACCATATGTGTATCCATAAATTTGGAAAGGTTCATATTTTCAAGAGATCTCATTCAGCTTCATCTTGTTCCAGCTCATAACGTTATGCTAGGAATGATTTTTTTTTAAAAAGGATTTGTGCACAGTTAAATTTTTTGGCATAAAGTCTTTCTAAAAAAAATTGTAATAAAGTTTTTGCAAAAAATAAGTTAATTTTGCATAGTGAACTTCGGTACTATAACATAATGCCTGTTTCTTATCTTTTCAAAAGTCATATTTAAAACATCATTTCTATAGCAGTGAGTTAGTGTTTGCACAGTGAACTTTGGTGCTTTCAAAAGTCTTTATTTTTTCTTCAAAAAAAGGGAAAAAGAGAAGTTTCTAAATCATTGCTCTATCACCATGTTAGGATATGGATGGTTATGCATAGTGTACACAACTATCAATATTAACAACAGCAGTTCAAGTTTACACAGATAAGAACTAATCCCTCCTTCCAAATATCTGATCTATTTTGACCTTGGAAAGTTTCTTTAAATGTTACAGAAAATGTTGCAAACATCCAGCCATTGTAACAGTTAAAAAAAATCTTTTTTATTTACGAATTTTCTGTTGTGGGGGGATTTCCAAAAGTTGAAATGTTACTTATAACTCTGAAGAAAAGGGATAATTTGTTTAACTTTTTTTGTCCCAAGCATCCATAACATGAACTTTATTGGTGTAATCACACATCTTAGAAGATACTGGTACCTTTTTTTCACCAAGAAGGCGAGACAGAGAGGGAAGCACGACGTTAGAATACTTGCCAAGAGATTCCAAGCCATCCTCAGAACCAGTATAATCACGAACAATATCAACCGCTATTTTTTTCACCTAAAACCATTGTTCATTCAAACATAAATACACCAAAAAACTCAATACAAGTACTGAATTCAAAGCAATTAGCTGTCACATGAAAAAGGTTACACATTGAAAAATTCCAACATCTCTTTTTTTTTGGTGGGGAAACACACTGCTTTTTTAACCTACAGCATTGTTCTACATGCACAGTGGACAAATAAAGCCCAAAAGGTTAACCACAATCCAGTTCCACATTAGAAATCTAACAAAAGATTCTTACGTTTTTTGACGGTTACTTTTTTCACCAAAACCATAGCTCAAACATATACCAAGAAGCTCAATAAAATGAAAAAAAAAACTAAAAGCAAATCATCTCCGACGAGAAAAGTTCACCCACAAGTTAGTTCTTAATCCTAATTTAAACTTTATCCAAAAAGATTTTTCCTTTATTTCAAAAAACACTACATTTTCAGTTAAACCATTCTTTAAACATACATATCCAAAAGTTCAAACCCATTAAATAAAGACGAAAAGGGTTCAAACCCATTACATTCCCATGTTAAACAATTAAGAGACTAAGCTACTTTTTCACCAAAAAATCATTCTTCTAACATATATAGTTGCAAGAATGACTAGTAATTGACTAAAAACTCAAATCAAATAACTGTAAAACGAAAAGGGTTCGTCCCAATCGGTACTAATTTAATTTTTAAGCAAAGATACTTCCTTTTACATCAATCAATCAAATTGAAGACAAGCGAAAAGGAGAAAAAATCAAAACAAATTGTACTCAATAACATACAAAAGGATTAAAGGGTATAAGCTTATGATACTCACTGGAGGAGAAGGGGCTGAGAGAAACCCAATCAATTCTTCTAGCTCCGTCGCCATTTGATTTGATACTTTCCTTCTTCACTTGGCGGCAGCTCTTCGCTGCTCTACTGATGGTTAGCTCTGTTTTTCACATTCAGGTTATAAGGGTACGACATCGTTGCGTTCGGAAGAGCCGTTTGGTCCTTTGTATTATTGCCAATCAAACCTTCAATTAAGCAAATTGTGTACTATTGGTCCCTAAGTTAACAAAACTAACGGAAGTAGAAAAAAATAATAGAATACTAATGTGAAAACCGAGAGAGATAAAAGCTTGTCAATTGGATCAAGGATGAGGAAGGTAAGGTGTTGGTGGACGAGACCTCTATTAAGTAAAGGTGGTAAACATACTTTCATAATTTTTTAAACGAAAAAAAGGGGGACAAAGATATTGTATTGTGTGAATTGACGCATTCTGAAAGTTTTCATGATTTTTGAATATGGTAGGTGTTTTAAAGTTGAGGAGGTTAGACGTGATATTAGTAGGATGAGCAAGGGAAGATGATTCATGTCGGAGCGATCAACTACTGAAGCAATATCCATTTTGTGCGGAGTCTAGTGGAGAAATATAGGGAAAGAAAGAGGAACTTACACATGGTGTGTTTATTGATCTTGGGGTCCATGACAAAGTTCTGAGAGATGTCCTCCGTAGGTGTTTGGAGGCTAAAGATGTTCCGATGGTTTATTTATGGCGATAAGAGACGTGTATGATGGATTCAAGACTCGAATTAGAATGGTGAGAGGAGACTCAGAGCACTTCCATGTTGAGATGGGCTACATCAAAGATCATTTGTATTGGTGAATGACGTCTATGGTGTATATTATTTGCGGATGACATAATATTGAGAGATAAGACGCAGGATAGAGTTAATACGAGGTTGGAGGTTCGGAGACAAACTCTAGAGTCCAAGGGTTCAAATTGAATAGAATCAAAATGAAATATTTGGAGTGAAAATTCCCTGATGCGTTGGATAAAGCCGACTTGAAAGTGAGACTTGTCACACAGACTATTCCCAAGAGAGAGTATTAAATATGAGATCATACATTAATTAGTATAACCACTATAACAAAATATTAATAATTATTTCTTAAGGCGTGAAAAGTATAAATGTATAATTAAAAGTAAACATAAATAAGTCCAAAACTCTTTAAGCCCAAGCCTACCGACAGTGGGTTAAAAGCTCAGATCAGTACTAATGTGGAAACATCTACAAAATAAAATGCACAAATATTGATTCACATTTCTTTCTCAAGAAAATACGAACCATTTTATATTAGTATCTTAAGCAAACAATATTTTATTTCTAAAATAGTGAAATTTGCATGTCCTGAATGTTTAGACGTCAACAACATCAACTTTCAAAATAGTGGAATGATTTAATACGCAATACAAACTAAGAACATACAAGTCTTAAAATGGATTAGACAAGAGGCACCAACAATGATTAAAATAAGAACACATTACTAGTAAAAAGAGAATTGAATGGTACCATATCTTTTTTTTTCCAATATGTATTGTCGATAACACATGTAAACGTGATTATTATTATTATGAATCGACAACGTTAATAATCGCCGCAATAAAATGACATAAAGGCTAAATTTTAACTTCAAACCTTAATATATACATATAGGCCCTTTATATTAAGATTAAAATAGGAAACCCATTGATCTTATACATAACAAATATAAACCAATGATGAACTCAGTCGATTTGATTGTGGTGGGAGTCTCTATGCCTTTTTTTGAGGAAGACTACAATAAATGGGATATGCTTGCATCAATATGTGCTACTGGATCAACATTGTTTGCATCTCTATTTCTTCGACCATTGTCGGTGGATTATGGAATGGTCGGAATGTTGTGTAGGTTTTCGTTTAAATTAGATCCAATACATACCTCAGTAGGGGAGTGGGTTAGAAATTTTGTAGCTTGTGTTATTTTTCTGAAACATTTAGTTGATATTAACTCAACTGATGTACTGGCAAAGTCTCAAATTTCTAGTGTCGTTCCACACCCACACCCGCTCAGGCATTATCCCACTGCTCTTCTATCTACCCTTACACATAATAGAAGACTCCAAACTATTTCTGGGGTCGCCGGGGGTGCGAAGGTTGAACAGATTCTACACCATCTTGAAGAACATATGCGGGATATTAGTCATATGATGTGTGATCTCGAGGTGGCTAGACGGGCTGTTCAAATTCAGAGTCGCGGCGGTGATGCAGACTTCTGATCTTGGTGATGATGCAAACACTGTTGCTCGAGGTACCTAGACACGCTTTTTCTTTTCAAATCAAAATGTAAATACCTGATGTTTCAGATTTTGCGTAAATCAAATTCAAACTTTCAAGTGGTCTCTCTCATGTGTTCGGTCGGTAATCGTCTAGTTGGAAAAAAAATAAAAATAGATATAGGTAAAAAAAATAAAAATTAATGTGACTTTTTTTTGTCTTTCATAATTATTATTTTTGGAACTATTATATTTCACATATTATCATTTAAAATAATAAGGACTAAAATTCAAGTTAATAAAATGATAATTAGTGGTGTTCATTATTTTCAATTGGAAGTTGCTTACTAAAACAAGGTGTTTAGTTTACATATTTGTATAAACGACCATAGGCTCCCTATATAACTTAAGCACCTATAAACTTGAATGTAGATCCGTAATTGATATTAAACATGTGGTTTAATATATTATCTTAAATATTATTATAAAAATATTATTTATTACTGTAACTTCTAAAATATTTTTGTTAAAAAGTGATCATTTTTCTTTTCATTTTTTAATATACATTTTATACTCTCTCTTTTTTTTTTTTTTTTTTAAAAAAAGAGTTACATTCTATATTATCAAAGAAAAAATAATATAATAAATTTTGCAATTTAAATTTTCTCAGGTCTTAGAATTTGAGGCTACAAAGGACTTTACTACGAAAGCATTTACAAGACAAAATTATTGTGTAAATATTAATGCACATCTCTCATAAAAACAAGAAATTCAATTAACCCATTTTTATTGATGGACATCTGAATTGAAATGAATTGGTAAATTCTCATTTAATGTTCACATACTATATACTGGATACAAAAGTCCGGGTAAGTCCGGACCCAATATGTATTACTATATTTATTTTAATTTTATGATTTTTTGTTAATTATTTTTATAATATTATAAATATACTTTTCAAATAATATATGTGACACATGTTATATTTTGAGAGCTAATCAATTTAAGTACATAATTTTAAAATAATATTTTCCCTATCGCAATTTATACATGGCACACGTGAAATTTCGAGAGTTGGTCAAATTTTTAACATGTTTTTAAATACTTTAAGTTGTATTTTATAGTATTCTTAACGTAATTTTCAAATAATATATGTTACTCGCGTTATCCCAATTTATGTGGCACATATGAAATTTCGAGTGTTAAATCATATTTTAATATGTTTTTCGAAACTTATTTTAGAATACAAATTTGAAAAGCCTTCTTTTCTTTTTCAAACTTTTGTATCTAGTCAAATACTGTTACTAAAATTGAAATGAACGCAGTATTAAATTTAAAATTTATATTTCTCATTAATTAGATCAATAATTTACATTTCTCATTAATCATAGTTTAATAATTTACATTTCTCATTAATTAATTATAAGAAGTTGGAATAAACAGTGCAAACAAAGATGATGAAGAAAGTGAAGATTGACTTTAAGCATCTTTAATAGGCACAAAAATGTGACTTTATTTACGGAAAAGTACAAAACAACTAAAGTAATAAAATACAATATTAAGGGTAAAATATAAATTGATAAAGTACTGCAGTTGTAGGCACTTCAAGGATCCTAAAAAAGCAGCAGAATATGTGCTATTTACAAATACCAATGAATGATTTTGAGAAATTGTGAAACACAGGCAGTATAAGCTCGAAGTTGAGCAACAATGGAAGTAACAATGGAAGTTTCTAGTAAGAACAGGGGAGAAAATTGATATGTGGAAAATGAAGCTTTGCCATTCTATTGATCAATGTAGTATTTATATACATCAGAAATAAAAGTGGAAAGCATATAATCTAACTGCACAGTGGAATAACTAACTCTGACAGACTAACTACCTAACTAATTGTGTAACTAATTATTCACATTACAATATAATGTTTAATACCCCCCCCCCCTCAAGTTGGAGGTGGAGACAACACTGCCAACTTGTCAAGGATGGAGGAGTGTTTAATTCCTGTCAAAGCTTTAGTCAGTATATCAGCCAGCTGATCATGTGTAGCAATGTGATGTAAAGAAATGAATCATTGCTGTAGAACATCCCTCACATAATGACAGTCGACTTCGATGTGTTTGGTTCGTTCATGAAAAACAGGATTTCGTGCTATATGTATTGCGGATTGACTGTCACAGAAGACAGAAATAGGTTTGGAAAAAGGGACAGCTAACTCAGCAAGTAACCTACTCAGCCATACCAGTTCCCCGACCAACTTCCTGAGGGATCTATATTCAGCCTCTGCAGATGACAATGAAATAGTTTCTTGTTTCTTGGATTTCCAGCTTAGTGGACTACCTCCAATCAATACTAGGAGCCCATTAACAGATTTCCTAGAGTCTAGGCAGGATGCCCAATCTGAATCACAGTATCCTCTGATAGTGAAGTCGGCATCCTTAGATAAAAACAAACCCAGTGTAGGGTCATTCTTAAGAGGTGAAAAGCAGCCTGTAAATGTGGTTCCCTAGGATCTTGCATGAACTGGCTTAGATGTTGTACACTGAAAGCAATGTCCAGCCTGGTGTTAGTGAGGAAATTAAGCTTCCCAACAAGTTTTCTATAATAAGTAGCATCATTCAGAACTGGTCCTTCTTTGGCTCTCAGCTTAGCATTGGGATCAAGAGGAGAGGCCAAAGAACTTAAGTGCAAGCAGTCATATTCCCTCAACATGTCCAAAAACAAACTTTCTCTGTGAAATAATGACTCCATGTGGTATGTGAAGAACTTCCATTCCTAGGAAATAGTGTAACAACCCTAAATCCTTAATCTTGAATCTGTTATGTAGGTAGATTTTCAAGTCTGCTATTTCAGCAGCATCAGTACCTGTAAGAACTATATCATCTACATAGACTGCGACATAAACTGTTGAACTCTCTTTTCTTTTATAGAAGAGAGAATAATCATGCATTGAGTGAGTATATCCTCTAGAATATAAAGCTTCAGT
This sequence comes from Solanum tuberosum, assembly GCF_000226075.1. Lineage (NCBI taxonomy): Eukaryota > Viridiplantae > Streptophyta > Magnoliopsida > Solanales > Solanaceae > Solanum > Solanum tuberosum. The sequence continues at coordinate 80,256 of NW_006239350.1, forward strand.
AAGCTTAGCATACCATTGCCTACTAGCTTGTTTGAGCCCATAAAGGGACTTCTTCAGTTTACACACCAAGGTAGGATCTGGAGTTACAAGTCCAGGTGGTATGTCCATATAGACTTCTTCATTCAAATCTCCATGAAGAAATGCATTGTTTATGTCTAATTGATACATAGTCCACCCTTGTTTAACTGTTGTAATCAACAAAGCTCTAACTGTGGTCATTTTCACCACATGAGAGAAAGTTTCAGTATAGTCAATGCATGCTTGTTGTGTGTAACATTTGACAACAAGTCTGGCCTTTAGTCTTTCAATACTACCATCTGCATTGTGTTTAATCTTGTAAACCCATTTACAGCCTATGACATTCTTTCCATTAGGAAGTGGAACCAAATCCCAAAGTATTATTAGAGTGCAAAGCATCAAATTCTTGTGTCATGGCAACCTGCCATGCAGGGTCAACAACAGCCTCCTCATATGAAATTGGTTCCCTGTCAAGGCAAACATTTCTGACAAAATCTTGACTATTAGGAATTAGAGCACTGTGAGCCATGTGTTGGTGATTGGAGAAAAGAGCATTAAGAGTAGTTGTAGTGTTGGTAGGGGATGGCTTTAGTTGTGGCATGGAACAAATGTAATCAGTCATATATGTTGGAGGCTTGTGACACCTAGTGGATCTTCTAGGTGCTTGGTGGGGGACAACAGTGGATGGATGAACTGGTAATGAAGGTGAGGTTAATGGAACTGGAACTATAAGATCAGGTGAGCTATTGAAAGAAACATTAGAACTGTCAGATGCAGTCTGAGTATCTTGTGTGCCATGCTTATCAGAATTGTCCAAAACATCAATAAAACAAGGAAATTGTAAACAAGAAATTGGTGGAGTAGGGGTAGAGGGATTATGAAAAGGAAAAATATTCTCATGAAAAATGACATCTCTAGAAACATGTATTCTTTTTGTGGACATATTTAGAACTTTGTACCCTTTTGTCTCATAGGGATATCCAACAAAGATGTGTGGGTTAGTTCTTGGTTCAAATTTAGCTCTGTGAGGTATAGGAACTGTAGGATAACAAAGGCAACCAAAGCTTCTTTTTGTAGAGGATTTCATATGGACATGCATTGTTTAATACAACAGAGGGAAGCCTGTTGATAATGTATGTTGCACATAGAAGACATTCTCCCCAGTATTGAACAGGAAGTTTAGATTGGAAAAGTAGTGCTCTAGCAGTCTCAAGTAAGTGTTTGTGTTTTCTTTCTACCACACCATTTTGTTGTGGTGTGTAAGGGCAAGTTTTCTGGTGGAGGATTCCTTTTGTCTAAAAAAACATTGTTGTTTCAGCATTTACAAATTCCAGACCATTGTCTGTTCTGATTGCTTTAACAGTGGTTTGAAATTGGGTTTCTATTATGGTAATGAAAGCTTTTAAGGTTTGGAATGCATTGCTTTTAGAGCTGATTAACTGAGTCCATGTGGACCTGCTAAAATCATCTACAATGGTGATGAAATATTTGAAATGATTGTATGTGGCTGTGTGATATGGTCCCCACAAATCAACATGAAGTAGTTCAAAAATATGTGAGGTGAATGTGGTTCTGGGTTGGAATGGTAATCTTTCTTGTCTTGCCATGGGACAAATGGAACACATAAAAGGTTGTTTAGAGCAGAATTTGACAGGAATACTAGAAATACCTTTCATTTTGACAAAAGGAACATGTCCCAAATCTATTATGCCACATAATGTCCACATTGTTTCTATTACATGTATGAGAATTAAAACCACAAGAATGGGAAGGGACATCAACTGAAGAATGTTTAACAGCTAAACAAGGTTCTCTTTTATTGACAGAACTAGTACATTGTTTATGGGAAGAAACACTACAAACATTACAAGTACTAGATGAAAGTGAACTATATGTAGGAGAAATAGAAGATTTCTGCAGGCAATTTGGACATAAGAAGTAGAGACCATCATCAGCATTACCAAGCACCAGAGGCCTCTTCATTGAAGGGGCCTGCATGAAACATAAGGTTTTGTCAAAACTGATGGTACAATTTGAATGTGTAGTTAGGGTGTGAATGGAGATCAAATTATACTTGAAAGATGGCACAAACAAGACCTTTTGTAGACTGATCATAGGTCCTAATGTTACATTCCCAATCTGAGTCACTTTAACCTTATAGCCATTAGGTAGCGCAATCAACATTGGGTAGGGCAGCAAGGTAATATTATGCAAGAGGGATCTATTAAAGGTCATGTGATGTGAAGCTCCAGAGTCTAAAATCCATAAGTCAGATCTATTTACGAAACATTTGCATGACAGTTTATCAAAAACAATAGAAGAAGTGCATACTGTGATACCTGCAAAATCAGATTGTCCATTTGCAAGAGCTGAGTTTGTAGTGGATCCTTCATTCTTATTCTTTGTATGAAATTGCTGAAGCATACTTTGAACATGACCATATTGGTCTTTGGTGAGACTCATATTGTATAGTTCCTCATGTTGATCCATTAATGGTCCATTTCCAGGAGCTGAATCATGTGTACAATGAGCATTTGCTACTGGCCTATTTCCAGACCCCCTAGGATATCTGTGTGGATTAGTGTTCTGAGAAGGCTTGGGGGGTCGAAAATTATTTGGTCTAGGAGCAGGGTTGTTATAGGGATAAGTTTTCTGATTTGGATTGTCATTGTTTGAAGTAGGACCAGAAGAAGAACCAGATGGATACCCATGAAGTTGATAGCATTTCTCCATGAGGTGTCCAGTCCTCCTGCAATAGTTGCAGAATCTGTCTTTGTATGGAATTTGAGAACCAATTCGTGGGTGATTGGATGAGAAATTTGTTTTATAAGGCTGAGAGGGCTTACCAGATCCAACATGTAAAGCAGTCGAATCCACATTGAAGTGATTTGAAGGTTTGATTTCCCTCTGTTGTTCATCCTGAACTAACAACGAGAAAGCCTGTGCCATATTAGGAAGTGGGTTCATCATGAGTATGTTACCACGAATTACAGTATAGATCTCATTTAGGCCCATGCGAAATTGAATCAAACGCCTATCTTGCTCAGCCTTGTGAGCAAGAGCCTTGGCTCCACAGTTACATGCACAATTGCAATGCGCAGTGACATTCAAAGAACTGAGTTCCTCCCAGAGCTTCTTCAACTTGGTGTAATACCATGTGATGTCAAGAGATCCTTGAGACAGATCATTAATTTCCCTCTGAATTTGGTACAACTTTGCACCATTCGGTTGTTCATAACGATCTTCTAGCTCCCTCCAGAGTTCAGCAGAACTCATAACAAACTCAACGCTATCAGCAATATCCTTCGACAACGAATTTAGAATCCAAGATGTAACAATGTTGTCACATCGTTCCCATTGTCGATACGAAGGATGATCAGATTGGGGTCGTTGACAATCTCCATTAATGAAGCCTAACTTGTTTTTAACATATAATGATCGCAATACACTGCGTCTCCATGATCGATACCCAATTCCTGTGAACTGCACAGGTACAAACATAGCTCCAGGATTATCAGAGGGATGTATGTAGAGAGGACTATTAGAGTCAATCGAGAAACTAGTGGAACCTCCAGCAGAACCACTAGGCAGATCGGAATTATCAGCCATAGATCCAAGTAGAAATAGAGAAACAGAGAATTTCGCAGCAAACAAAACGAACAATCGAAACAGAAGGTGAAATCTCAGAATCGATAAGGCTCTGATACCATGAGAAATTGTGAAACACAAGCAGTATAAGCTCGAAGTTGAGCAACAATGGAAGTAACAATGGAAGCTTCTAGTAAGAACAGGGGAGAAAATTGATATGTGGAAAATGAAGCTTTGCCATTCTATTGAGCAATGTAGTATTTATATACATCAGAAATAAGAGTGGAAAGCATCTAATCTAACTGCACAGTGGAATAACTAACTCTGATAGACTAACTACCTAACTAATTGTGTAACTAATTATTCACATTACAATATAATGTTTAATAGATTTTGTGTAATTTATTGAACCAACAATTTTTGACATTAGGTTCCATTTGGACATGCAATATAATTTTTTTAATGAACGCTATATTTATTCATTACCTCAAACATTACAAAATCAAAGCAATTCAAGCTTGACGACTCGTCTCAGTACATCCACATCCCTTCATATATAGTTCCAATCATTTTTTTCTTTCAAAAGTTGCATCTTATCCATTTTTCCTAAAGGTACATTCAGAATATCCCCTTAATCTAAAGCGATATGAAATTAGATTGATATGGGGTTAACATTTTTGTTTCGATAATGTGATTTGAATTTCTATATTGTATATTTTATTATAAACTTGAAAATCCACAAGTTTTGAAAATAATTAAAAAATTCAAATCTTATATGATCTTTATCAAATGAGTAAATCATAATTTATAAACAAAATGTTGCATTAATAAACCACATATCTCCATATTCCTTTAATAATAAATGTTTGCCACCAACGTGGGTTGTGGTGCATTGGTGAGAGTGTTTCACCCTTAACCAGAGGTCTCGAGTTCGAGCCATGAGTATGGAAAAAATCTTGTTGGAGCGCCATCCCCGAATAGGCCCTACAATGCACAATTTGAATTTAGTTGGAGCTCCAATGTGGGCTCCAGACACCGGATGAGAAACCAAAAAAAAAATGTTTGCCATTACAAACTTAAAAATGTTTGCCATTACAAACTTTCAAAAATACACACAATTTCATGGGCCCTATGGTGCATAATCCGAATTTAGTTGGAGCGCATGCAAGTATTTTACCATAATATCTATATTAATGTTTAGTCTTAGGTCTTGAAAAATAATTTAGAGAATAAGCAATTAATTTTGAATACAAAAATATGAAAAAACATATTTTTTCTCACTCTATCATAAATAACAAGTAAAAGTAAAAACATATTTTTAATATACTGAATAAATAAAAAAAATAAAATAAAAAACAATTTTTCAAATTGAATAAGTAGAAATGGATATTTATTTTTAAGTATATTCAAGACACTATAAACTAAATTTAGACAATAGCCAACAGTGGTGAAAGTAAGAACAGCTCAGGTGAAAAAGGGATCTGAAACACAAAATCAATATACAAATGCCGATGCAGATTTCTTTTGTGAAAATCGGTAATTTCTTGTTTAATATACGCATTTCTACAATGTATTTGTTGTCTACGATGAATGATTCTGTGTAGTTGTTGATTTTTTTAAAAAAAATTGTATCAATTTTGATTTGGGCAGATGAGGAGTTTGATGTTTAAGGGTTTTGGAGGGATGTTGTGATGGCTCTGTATAAGAACAATACTGAACTCTTCCAAGTGAGAAGAGGCATACTGGGGTTTGTTTACAAGTTTTTGGATCAAATCAAGAACTGTTTTAGAAGCTGTGGAAGAGGAGGAAAGTTCAGTCTTTTTACAAATAGAGGATTGCTGTTTTGTGCATTTGTACTTGCTGTGCTCTGCTTGATTTCATTGGCGGCTTTTGGCTTAGGAATGCACTTCCATGGTGAGAAACAAAACTAGTTTCAATTTCATTATTATCATATTTGTAGTTATTAAACTGATGGTTCTTGCATTTTGTCTTTTTTAAATGAGGTAAGTAATAAATTTTAGTAATATTAGGGCAAATGTGGGATATGTTTTGATATGCTTTTCCTTAACCCGAGTTACTTCCTAAGGTATGGAGTTAGGTTTTGGTACATTCTACTCTCTCCAGACCCGTGTGGGATTACATTGAGTATGTTGTTGTTATATTGGGGGGAAAAAGCGTCTGGAGGCAAGAAGTATACCGAAAATCTATGTTGCTTGAACTCTTCAAAAAGATCATTGGGTGTGTTGACTGTTGCATCATCCAAAAGTTACGTGTTTTTGGAGAATCCGACACGAAGCAGCTTTGTATTACCGAGGACATGACTCTAGATAGGAAGGATAGAAGTCACATACTTTCCATCTTGGGCACCTCTTTATTTTTTTCTTGACCAAACTTGAGCTGTAAAGCTTTAAATTTGTCTGTGCTGTATCTCTAGCGCGTTAGATGTTATAATTCTTACATTTATGATTTTAAATGTTAGTAAGTACTAAGTGGTATCTGCTAGCAATTGCTACTCTTTCTGGGAGTTATATACTTGTAGATGAGCATACTACTGCGAGTATCTTATGGGCAGTTGGTGTCTCTTTAGTTGCTTTAATATCCTAATAACTAGTTGAAGGATAACAAATCTATTTTAGTCATACGAGCTTCTCATATTTTGAGTTCATAAAAATTTGGTAACTTTTTTCTAAGTTTAAATGTTACATGTTTTCCCATTGTTCTTTGCAGGTAAATTGGAACCCAGCATGTTGCCTTGGAGAGAAATGCGAAAAGATATTATTGCGCATGATGTCCCTGACCGCCCAACAAAGAAACCCCGTAGGCAGCGTAAGTCTTGCTTTTACTATCCTTGTGTATACTTTTATCTGAGTTTACACAAGCAGGAAACTATAAGGTTGAGAAAGCTTATGTAGGTTGATTATAGTATGAACAATCTTCCTTTTCCATCTTACTGCAGCGAAATGGCCTCGTTTGGAGAAAACTGGCGAGTAGTAAATCAAAATGTCTATTGCATTATAGTGATAGCACACAATTTTAAAGAAACATGAGTTTTGTATTCCTCAAAAGAATATATTAAAGAAACAAAAGTTTCTTTTAGAAAAGGTTCCATGAAAAATACAATTAGGTTGATAATGAAGATAAGTATGCTTTCGATAAACTTCATCTTTGTAGCACATATGGCCTGCTAAGCAAGATTACTTAATCATCTGTCATGTATTTTATCGAAGAATTTTGTGGTCAAAGTTCAAAACCTTTTATCTTATTGAGGTTGGTGGCAACCGAAGTTCAAGCATGCTTTACAATGTGTTCAATCCAATTAATTATAGCGTGCCTCATACAACAAAGTTTCATGTTGTATTCTATCGTCTTCACTTCTTTTCTATCTCCAAAAAGTGCCAAAAAGAGTTGGTAATTGACCATACTATTGTCCATGGCACAAAGTATATGTTATCATTTGTCTATGCTGAATTATCATAACATTCTAGAGATCAGTTAATTAAAGTCTACCCCTTTGTTGACATCTCTTGGTAAAATGCTGTATACAAGATAGGAAGTTAAAGGGACTATTTCCAAAGTAAACAGAAAATATTGAAAATCTGCAAATCTTCATTTCGTTTCTATTTGATTTTCAGGTTTTTTTCCCTGTGAGGTAGCATTTAAGGATTCCGTCGATTTGCTTAGTGAACCGAAGGACTTTTTGAATTTCACCCATTTTTCCTTGGGATATATGGAAACAGAAAAGAAAGCTTCCCATATTGATGCTCATGAACCCAGATTTGGTGGACATCAGACCCTTGAAGAAAGAGAACAATCATTTTTTGCTGTAAATCAAACAGTTCATTGTGGTTTTGTGAGGGGAGCTGAAGGGTTCCCAAGTACTGGATTTGATTTGGAAGAGGAGGATAGAAAATACACGAGTGCGTGCAGAGTGGTCGTATCATCATGTATATTTGGAAGCTCTGATTTTTTAAGAAGGCCGACAAGCAGATTGGTAATGATTTGGCCTACCTTTTTCTTTATATTTACTTTCTCTCATGTAATGATGTACGTTGAGTTTGTTTTATTATATCCATTCTGAAGTTCTAAAACACCAGGAAGGGCTGGAAAATTCCTTTTCTCTTCATTCTCATTCTAATGACCTTACAATATTCAACTGAGTTTGCTCTCTCTGTATTCTCAGAAATGGCAGTTGCATAAAAACACTTGTAAATCAGAAATGTTGAATAACTTTGTGAAGATGAAAGACTTTCTAAAACATGTATCCCGGATACAACAGTTTTCTATAATAATAAGTGACTCAATTTAGCAATATTCTACAGATTTGTCAGATGGTATCTTTGGAAAGCCGAAGAGCAGGTTAGGATATAGCAACATGTGCTTACTTTGGATTGATCCTTGCCTTTTCAGATGAGTGAGTACTCAAAGAAGAATGTATGTTTTGTTATGTTTGTTGATGAGGAAACTCTTTCGACACTCTCAAAAGAAGGAAATGCACCTGATGATGGTGGATTTGTTGGTTTGTGGAAATTAGTTGTCGTCAAGAACTTACCATACACAGATATGCGTAAAACAGGGAAAGTACCAAAGTTTTTGTCACATCGCCTCTTTCCTTCTTCGAGGTGATTATCCATATCCCTATCTGGATTTTATTCTTAATGTATCTTGCTCCAATTGAAGATGAATTTGTTCTCCTATTGTGGCAACTTTTAGGTACTCTATTTGGCTTGATAGCAAACTGCGGCTCGCAACCGATCCAATGTTGATAATTGATCATTTCTTGTGGCAAACTGGCTCTGAGTATGCCATCTCAAATCATTATACTCGGCACTGTGTTTGGGATGAAGTACTCCAAAATAAGCGTCTAAATAAGTACAATCACACTGCTATTGATGAACAGTTTTCATTTTACCAATCTGACGGTCTTACCAAATTTGACCCTTCAGATCCAAATACTCCTCTGCCAAGCTGTATGTGCCACTTAGTGGTTACTATTTATCCTGTTCTCGTTGTCTTCATATGCAGTTTGTTGAACTGATTATGGCCTTTTTGTGTATTGCAGATGTGCCTGAAGGTTCTTTTATTGTTAGAGCACATACACCCATGTCAAATTTGTTCTCTTGCCTCTGGTTCAACGAAGTTGATCGATTTACTTCACGTGACCAGCTAAGCTTCGCATTTACATTCCTAAAACTGAAGAGAATGAATCCAGACAAACCATTCCATTTAAATATGTTTAAGGTAAGGTGTCTTCAGGTCACTTTAATTCTTTTTATTTACAGCTCTTGCAGAAGTGACATACATATGGTTACTGTTGAATCATCTGCTTGCTCTTGAAAACTAACTGTCTTGCCAGATATGTTTCTGCAGCATTATATCCTGCTTCAATATATCTCTAACTAAGAGAAGCTATTTGTAATTTGACTTTGCAACAGTGTTATCATTTTGAAACGTTAACACCTTTTTTTCAAAAGTAATGGTTGACATGTTATTGAGGTCGGACAACTTGTAGTCACTTGTGCTGCTTTATCTTCCATCAAACCTGAGAACTGAACATGTAACACAATGCTCTCAGTGTCATTATTTTGTTGGAATATTGTATGTGCACACCAACTCTCGGTTTGTGCATGTCATCCTTGCACAGGGCCCGTGCATATCTTCTTTCCAATTTTATTGGATGTCCCTGAAGGAACATTCAAGTGAGATGTTTTCTTTACTTGGAACAAAAAACACCAACTGATGTGTTTTGTTTGCTTGAACATAAGTGTTCCACTAATTGCTCCATTGTTCTGCTGAGTTGTGAAGTTGTTATATTATAACAAAATTGCACCCGAAACTTGGTGTCCTTTACTTGTGTTAAAGCAAGTCTGTGGAACTTCATCATATGTTTGAATGTATGCTTCTGCAGGACTGCGAGCGTAGGTCGCTGGTCAAGTTATTTCATCACAGAGAGCCATATGTTCCACCTCCTCCAAAAATTAGTTGATATTCTGACTTGACTTAGTAAACTGGACCTCTCGCTAGACCCATTGGAACTAACTTTCCGTTTGAAGATGAACTGATGCATTACATTGGCGACTAGAGATTATACATTTTGGGGCGCGGAACTATTTTAAGCTCTACTAAATAGGTGATAGAACTTTCGTTGAATATCTTTGGTTTGTCATTTTGGGCCGAGAGTACGGGGCTAACTCGTCCGCCTTTGAGCCACCGTCTTCATGTGATCGTGAAGTGTCACTGCTATCACAGCTGTTGAATGTTTTCTGAGACTTCTTGTGGGTTCAGCACCAAACGAGTTCTGCAGTAGTTTGCATACATCATCTCATCTGATATACTTGTACAATCTAGATTCGGTACGCGTTTTGTACATTGAATATAGTATCTTCTCTTTTGCAGCTAACATTGATGAAGTTAGTCATTTCTACAACATAGAGAGCTTCTATTACTATTCATATAGCCGATCCCAACTTGTTTGGGATCGAGGCATAGTTCTTATTACTTATTGCTGAGTTTTCTAATGAATTGCTTTTAGCATTGACAGTACAGTAATATTACAGTCTCATATGCTCAGCTGCTTTAGCGTAGCAACTTTTCTTCTATTTTTACTATTATCTATTGCTTCTTTTGCAGTGTTCTATCTTGCTCTTTTGCTGTCATTATTTTCTTTCCAATACTGCTTTGATTTCATTTTTTTTTTGAGTCGAGGGTCTTATCGAAAACAACTCCACCAAATGACAATGTGTAAAAACACCAGGGCACAAAACATTTTGTAGGTATAGTAAGTTATTTTTTGCTGCATGTTCAAGAATACTAATGCGAAAGAGAGTGAAAATCATTTTAAGAAAATAATCACTTTCCTCATTTAACGAACTCGTTTTTTTAGATAAAATGTTTTCAAAATTTTTGATCAATCAAAACATACGAAAATTAGAAAATATTTTCCTTTGTAAATTTTTTTCTGCTGACAGTGAAACGTGGTAACTATGGTTATAGTATTTTCTTTTTGCTAATTATAATTATTATTCACTCACCGTTTATGTGTAAAAGTGAAATGTCTTATAAAAAGGACATGAAACTTAAAAGAGTTAGAAAATCATTTCTCTTAAAAAAAGATTAACAAATTATATTCTTGTGAAAACAAAAACAATAAATATGGTGGCGAGTGAAAATACTACTCCTTTGTTTCTTTTTTACTTGTCACAATTTCTATTTTAGAATCAAACGATATGAACTTTTACCATTTAAGATATATTTTCCCATCATATTTATGAGAAAAATTACAATTTATAGACATTATGTATAGTTTTCAAAATATCTAAGTTTTAATCAAACTGACTTTCGAAATGCGAAATCTGACAATTATTTTGAAATAGAAAGAGTATGGAAAAAGAAGGCAAAGTAAACATTTATGGAAGTTCAAAGGTTTATCTACCTTTTTTTAAATTATAAACCGCAATGAAATAACAACACCATCAGAGTGGCGCAGCGGAAGCGTGGTGGGCCCATAACCCACAGGTCCCAGGATCGAAACCTGGCTCTGATATAAAATTATGTTGTTATATCTCAGATGCAAGCTTCCAATCTCCACATTTTTTTTGCTGTTAATTACTCCCTCCGTCGATCTTTACTTGTCTACTATACTATTTTGGAATGTCCAACAATATTTGTCCAGTTTATGTTGTGTCTATTTTACCCTAGTTATTGAATACTACTAATATTTATTTTTCATTGTTTAGATGACTTATATTTGATAAGGGTGGTTCGATAAAATGACCCTTCTTAATCTGTGTCAAGTCAATGGTAGATAAAAAATTATAATATACATTTTTATAACATGTGAAACTACATTAATAATACATTTTTCTATATCTAGTATTCATTTGAATATATGTATGTGACTTGTAAAATCTACATACTGTTGTAATCTTTTGAGCACTATACAGGACTTTAATGTCATAAATTATTCTTTGATACATCATTTTCATGAAAGATCTTTTATTGTGTTATGTGGAAGTGATGATAGCTGGCTGAGGAATTATTGGATGTAAATGTGAAGTGTCATATATTTTTAGAGTTTTTATTTTTATATCTAACTATTCATGAAGTGTCATTGTTTTGAAAGCAACTATTGAAATAGGGCCATATGTTTCTGATTTTTTAATACAATGTTGCTCTTGCACATAAAGTCGGTAATCTTCATCACCATTCTCTCGATAGCTTCAATAGTTTACTGAAAGCTTTTGACTTAGGCTGACGATCATAAGGTAGGGTGTGGCTCCAATTCTCAACCCTGACCTACACAAGTGGTTCTTGGGATTGAAAATTTTGGAAGTGAACTAATGTTATAAATATGTAACTCAATTAGTTAGTGATTACCTTTTCAAGTAATTGTTTGTTTTTTGAAAAAAATGTAAGCAAATTATCAAGAGGGTTAAAATTTAAATAGCAAGACAAGGTTGAATACATGGATATTTCCTGAGGGTTAATAGGAGATGTTGAAGTTAAACCCTTTGCATGCTCACCACGAATATATTTAGAGATAATAATAAATATGAGTAGTTATAATCAATATTTTATATAAATTTTGAAGTTGCAGAAGACTTTAACGACTCTAAATGTAATAACATTAATTAAATTACCGCTAAAAGAAAAATCCTACTGAATGTTTCATTTATTGTAATGACTCTAGCTAAGGTAATGGACATTAAAGATGGATTGATGAAGCCATCCAAATGGAAAACGTTGTGCCACATGATAAATATAATAATTAAAAATTAGATATTTGGAAGTCCCACAATATTAATTTTAATTCAATTTACATTTACAACTTTATGACTTCTTACAATATACTAATGTTCACAGAAAATCTAAAAACAGAACTAAATTGAAAATTTAAGGATTATTAGTGTTCATTGTTAAAGAATAAAGGTCATTTAAATCCAAATTCTAAACTTAAGAGACTGTTTTAAACATTTTGTCTCACTTTTAAAAGGGCTTTATAGCAATAGTACTTTGTAATAAGATAAATATGTGAACTTGAATAACTTTATTGAAATAAAAAGAAAAAACCTAAATGATTTTAATTTACTTGGTAAGTTCAATAAATTGTCGTGACCATATGGGGATTTAACTCTTAAATTCTTCGATAATTTTATGATTTTTTAGAGGAAGCTACGCTTGTGTTTATAACTTGATTATACGAGTACTTGATTCTATAGTGTTATATTGAAATAGAACCAAACTAATATGTGATTGAAAGTATATTGTTATATATATGATTATAAAAAATTGACAAAAATTGAAACAATAAAAAATCAACTTAGTTTAATTTGTTTGGTTCCATGTTCCTTAACACTTAAAAATTGATTTAATTGATTTGATTTTCTTTGTAATAAAACCTTAACCATGAAGACCCCTACATGTTTATTTTGCGATATTTTTTCATAACTAAATTTAGTGATTAATCAATCACGCCGCAATTGATTACACTTCAATTTTCCTTTAGCCTTCCCCCCCACCCCCCACCCCCCACACACAAAAGTCTATATCAAATCAATTATAATCAGGACTTATAAATTAAATTATGATAAGACAGTTTATATCAAAATCATATTGGGAATACGTAATAACGAAAGTGACTTAAGATAATTTAATCTAAGGTGCTAACAAACAATAAACAATCTATTACTAATACTATTTAAGATAAAGATTGACATTTAAACACCAAGTGTTTGGATATATTTTGAGTAATATTTGGAAAAAAAATAATGATATTTTAAAGTTGAAATGATGTACTTGAAAGTTAAGTTTGTATTTGGACATATATTATAAAAAAATTGACAAATATTAAAGTTTGTGAGGGAAGATTTTCTTTTACTTGAAAATAATAATAATAATCTAATTTGGAGGAAAATTTTGGCTTTGGCATAATGTATCACTTAACAACTTTTAAAAAAATTATTATGTCCAAAATGGCCTCTAATGGAAGTTTGAAAAGGAAACAAGCGATACCTAATTAAGCCAATCACCATCATTAAGGGTGGAGCTAGGGAGAGCTTAGGGTTCTATAGCATTTAGTAACTTTCGTTAAAATTTTGCATTTGTATTACGAAATTTATTTAGCTAGGTTTCATTTATTTATATTAAGATTAAAATATATGAATCTGAATGCACATTTGATTAAGATGTTTCTATAGATCTTCTGAACAAGGGATGATTATGATTGTTTTTCAATATCTGAACGTTATTATAATTAATTTATTTTTAAATATAATAAATATACCATACAAATAAAAAGTAGTTAAATATTAGAAAAACATATAAATTTAATATAATAAAATCATTTTAAAAAAAAGCATTTATGTTCACTAGTGATAGAGCGGAGATACATGGTTTGATATGTTAGAATTGTTGATGATTGGTGCTAGTTCTTAATAATAAATGTGATGATAATTGTGATGACGGAGGCCATGGTTGTAAGGGTGGAGTTAGTTGAGGTTGGTAGTTGATAATGGTGCTGAAGAACGTGAGAAAGTTGACGATGATGTTAATGATAGTTGTGCTGATGGAAATGGTTGATAGTAGAGATATAAGTTATAACCGCAAAAAATTGATATAATTATAATGATAACTCCTCTCCTCTAGTACTCGAACTCTTTATTTTTAATTGAACATATATTATTTTTATTTTAGAGATATTTATTTTACCAATTATATATGTGTACTTTTTGTATGGAAGGGAAAATACATAAACACTCAAGTAAGTTTTGAGTGCTTGAGGCCGACATTGAATTGTCAGCCTACCCACCAACTTTGCCAGAAGGGATGGAATTGACACTTCAAATTAAAACCATTTGGAAACAATATCACTATCAATTTCTATAAACATATTGAAAATCATGCAAACATAAATTAATTTCCTCACTTGGCAACTAAGTTAATTACCTTCTTTTTTCTATGCCTCTTTCAATGCATAATACATAGATAGTCATTAAAATTTGGTCTAGCAGATAAGTAAGCACTTTATTATTGAGTATACGCATTTAGATACCTGATCAATTTATCTTTATTGTGTCAGTTGAGTACACTGTACACTCTCGACATACAAAATGATCTTGTAGACACCTCCAAAAATTATGTGACACGTCAATGTCAGGAGTTTGCGAATTATGAGGCACAATGGAAACAAGTTCAAGTGTTTAATTGTCAGTTAAGACAAAATAAGGCTATCTGGATAAACTCTCAAAGTTAGAAATTAGAATGCTTGCTAGCTAATTAAGACCAGGTTTAAGTGTATGCTTATGTAGTACTCCATCTATCCCATTTTATATGTCACCTTTTTACTTTGCAATTGCATTAAGAAATGATGTAACTTTACCCTTCTACCCTTATTTAATATTTTCTTAAGTCAACTTTATTAATAAATATAATATTAATTAACTATTTTATCAAGGGTATAATAGGCAAAATATGATAATTTATGCATAAATTTTATAAAATGACAAGTATTGTGGTCCAACTATTTATAGAAAGAGATGACATATAAAATGGGACGGAGGGAGTATGTGTTTTTAATATCTTATAAAAAAGATAGTGCTTACGATTTTCGTCTTTAATTTATACTCTTCAAGCTCTTTTTTGAGACAAAAATTAAACCGAATTCGATTTACTTTTAAAAATAATAATAAATCGATTGTGTCTATCGATTTTTCTATTTTCTGAATTTTCACCAACTTGGTTTCTTTAAAAAATGATTAATTTTTATTTGTCAATTTTGGACATGTTTTTAGTAGTGAAACATCACCTTTATTTATATATTAAAAAAATGTACTAAGTATTGCTTAATTTTAAAGTACAAGCCAAGGAGAAAGTGATTTTCACTCTATTATTACCATCATCGAAAATAAAATATGCCAAATGTATTCTCCATCCAAATGTATAAGTAAATTGAGTATGGAGAACTAGTTTTATTTAAAGAAAAAGGGAAGTGAGACACAAATTATTATCTCGATCTTTAGTTTGTGAGTTCAAATTATCGAAGAAGTAAAAAGATGGAAGTTTCGGAAAAAAAAGAAGAAGAATTGTTATTCCTAGTTAAAATAAGCAGCAACATTCTGACGGGAGTGTCACCCTCGAATGAATCCTGCAGTGCGTGATCTAAATTTAATCAGGGCTCGAATATAGGCTCCGAACACCGATTTAAAAAAAAAAGCAACATTCCGACAATTTTGTTTGAATGATTTAAGCCTAGAATGGATGGTAAGACATCTATCTCCATTATGTCACTGCAACAGGAGCTGGCATCTCACGTGAATCTTGCAACCACCTATATATATTATTTTTCTAGTTTTCATGTCTGGTACGGTATTAAAATTCGATTAATTTCAAATTCATATATAATAGAGTTTGAGGATAGTCCTCTAATTAATAAAATTCTTTTTAATCTTTTAAAGCTCGAATCTAAAATATCTAATTAAAGATAAAGAAATTCTAAACTTTCTATCATGATCCATATTTTGTACAACCACTAAATATTATAGGAGTAGTAATTATTTCTATCTCCTAGATTCTAGCGTCCTCTTCTTCTTCTCCTTCTTTAGTATTTCAAAAAACAAGTTCATGGATTTTAAATTTTTAATAATTAATGAAATAATTACATATTCCACAATATCATATAGGAATGATATGTTCCTCGTTATATAATTTTGAACAATATTCATTTCTTGAGATTGAGTTATATTTAATTATAATTCTATCAAATCACATAAATTTCACTATAAAAAAAGTCGTGAGACATTGGAGATGGACATAAAATGTCAAAAATTGCACCAAACACAAAAAAATAGATCGTCAAATTAAATTCAAATGAGAGTTCCCTTTCTTTCAAAATTCTTTTTAGCCAACTATTTCTTTTTATTTTCCCAAATATAAAGGATGTGTTTTTTTTTGGTCATTTTCTCTTACAATTAATTTACGCTTAGAAATTACTGTCACTTTTTTCATTCATTTTTATTTATTCACTATACTAAAGATAAATTTTTACTTTTATTTATCTACTTTAACATATATTTTGAAAAAAGACTATATATATAATATAAATATCTTAATAAAGTATATAATTTATTTATTAGTTTTCAATAGGTGTAAAGTTTACTATAAATAGGTAAAAGTAAACGAACAATTATGTCAAAATTCGGAACACAACGTGACTTTGTCGTGGATTATGGTAACCGTACTTTCTACTCCCCTGTCCCAATTACTTGTCCACGAATTGACACATCTATTAAGAAAATAATTAATGACATAATGAGTTTATCATTTTACCCATATTAATTATTAAGTGGATGAAAAATTCTACATTTTTCAAAATAATTAGTAATTTAATTGATGGTCTCATAGGTAAAAAGAATTTGTCCTTTCTTGATTTATCAAAATGAACAAGTAATTAGGGACAACTATAAAAGAAAAAATAGACAAGTAATTAGGGACAGAGGGAGTATATGATTAGAACCAACAAATATTGTTCCGTCCGTTTTATATTACTTGATAATTTGATACTTTTTAAAATTAAAATGTATTTTACTGAATAAATTTAGGGAAAAAGGATAAATATACCTTTGAACTATCGTAAATGTATGTAGATACCCCCGTCATATTTTTGGGACATTGATGTCCTTTCCGTCCAAAAACTAGAGCATATATGCTCTTTATACTAACATATATACACGTGTCATAATCTTATCCACTGACCCGACATTTATTAAATATCGGATCGACGAATAAGATGCGCCACATGTCCATAGTTAGTCTTCCATTAGAGTGAATGGCATATATGCTCTAGTTTTTGGATGACAGAAGCACCAATATCCCAAAAGTATGATGGGGATATCTGCATATATCATTTACAATAGTTCAGGATATATTTGTCCTTTTTCCCTTTTATTAATGATGCTTTATAACTCTAAGTTTAACTAATATGCTACTTTATGTAATAAAATTCTATTTATTTACTAAAATACATAAGTAAAATAAAGATATAGAAGGTCAAGTAAAATAAAACGGGGAGAGTACTACTGATTATTTCATAGAGAGAATAAAAGTACATATGCAACTATATATAAGTCTATAACTCATGATGACAATTAAGTTAAGAAATGTACATTTGATTGTGTACTTGGCCAAGTAATTAGGCTAATTAATTCCTTAAAAATGTGCATTAATTGAGAAGCACTTATAGTAACATATCTTAATTCTTGGGGAGCAGATATGACTAATAAGCATAATCTATATAGAGTTTAAAACAAATCAAACACTAATTGGATTATGTCAATGATGATGAAAATGTACTTGAATGGAAAATTAGTCATAATCAAGTTATGGGGGGCCATAATTAATTAAGTACTGAGAATTACATGCAACTACACCTATCAAATTATTTTTTAGATCATAGTTAGTCAAAAAATAATATTAAATCTTGTAAGGTTGTTGGTAGTTCAATTGTTACGTTATACTAATATTCAACCATGGTTATGAAGTCATATTTTCAACGTAATTGCAACTATAAAGTGTAATTTAATGGCGTCTCAAATTATCTATCGTAATTTTAAAAAGTAGTTGTCTTAATTTTTTTTTCTTATTTATCTTTAATAACAATTGTTCTTGAAGACAAATTAAATATCTCAATATAACGTAAATATAAATTATATCTTAATACATAAATGACGAGAATAAATAGTCAAAAACATCCTTCTAATTATTCTAATAGTTTCTTTAAAGACACATATAAAAGAGAAACACTACAAATAATTTGAATCGAATAGAATAAAATATACATATACACTTTACTACTAAAGAAATCTATCTTGTATTTCATTTTCTTTCCATTTCAAATTTAAGGTTATTATATAAGTCTCATCAAACATATATATGGAAAAAATTACTTACATACACAACTTATTTTACTATATTCTAAAATTTCCTATCATTCGGAAGAATTACAAAATCTCTACTTTCTCCTATTCTCGAATTCATCACTCTTACGCGATGTATTGTGACAAATGTGTTTTGTATCAACAATGGTAATGTATCGGGACACGATGTATCAGGACGTTGATCGATGTATCGGAACTGGTGTGTCTTGTATCAACAAATGTAATGCATCTGGACATGATGTATCAGACGTTGAGTGATGTATTCGAAATACTTAAATTTTAAGGAATTTTTGTAATTTGAAAAAGAGTGTGTATATATATATATATATATATATATATATATATATATATTAAAAAGAAGAATTATGAAAAAAGTAGAAAACCCCACATAAATTAGCTTTCAATCAAATCGACATTAAAAGAAGTTCCTGAATTCCCAACACAATGGTTGATTAAATATGAAAAAAAGTTGAATTACACAATGATTGCTCAAATGAGATTATATATATACATATGGATCCACTTGACTTTATATCTTTTTTTTTTTTTTTTTAAAAAAAACTATTTTTTCTCCCTCCATTAATTGTCTTTATGAATTGAATGATAATTAAGCAGCACTACACGTGGAGTCTGAATGAAGGGACCTTGCCTCCAACCACAATAATTATTAGGTCTGCTTGTACTTCGATTTGAAAATAGATTGATTTTTAGTTGAAGTTTTATTACGATTTGTAATTTAAATTTTTTAAGTTATATTTTATTTTCGTAAATATGAAAATTCATTTCTTTATTAACTTTTATTTGTGGTGCATACTTTTTTGAAATGTAGGTAGTGATTATGACTTATAATCGATTTAATAGAAAGGAAGGAGTAGTACTCTACAATTTATGAAAATTATTAAAATTTCTTTAATCCTTATACAATCTTGTCAAATAAATAAACATAATTTAGAAATAAGATATCAACATATTCTAAAATGTATATTAATAAATCACATATTTTTATGTTCTTTTTATAAATAAATACTTGCAATTATATGCTATTACAAATTATTAAATACACATTATAAAAATCCACTAAATCTAATAATTCAATAGCAATAGTAACTAACTATTCATTGATATAATCCTCCCACATGTTGTAATCAATCTATTCATCTGGAGCATAAATATCTTTGTTTGTTAATAAATTTAAAATAATTGATCTTTTTTTACAAAATAAGAATTTATAGGTCAAGTTTTACATTTTAAGAAGATTAAAATCATAGCTTGTAATTTGAAATCTTACGTTTAAAGAAATTGAAATTAAATAACCTATTTCATAAAAAAACACTAGTTTTAAATTGAAACTTCAAAATTAAGCACAAATTTTATGACCAAACGTTTACTTACCATTTCATCATACAAAATTACATACTATATTACATTCCCCTCCTCTAAAGTGAGAATAGAGAGAGGAGAAATAAAGAGAAGATTACAATATCATGAAAATCAAATTATCGTCAATAAAGTAAAAATTTAAACAACTGACCAATTGAATTAGTATGATTTTTCCTCAATTACATAATACTACTACATCTTTCTAGAAAATAATTTTCGATTAAGTTACAATCATACCCTCATAAAAACAAAAATTTACTTTCATGATTAACATTAGCTTTTCCAATTCCCATAGCCCACTCATATACATTCCCACTCATTATGTTTGTTGCTTAAAGCACCTCTCACTCATTTCTCTCTTTCCCCCTTAGCTTTTTTCCTCTCTTTTGACCCAAAAATATATCAACAAGAAACTTCAAACAGCAAAAAGCTTGGTACAAATCAAGTTACATATAAGATAATTATAAATAAAATTTGATAGGAGTAATAAACACTAGTAATTAATAAACTTGTAAAAATTTAAATCATAACAAATTGAATTATATCGATATAATGTAAAAATAAATTATTTCTTCCGGTCAATATAAAATAACAATGACTTATCCAACTAGTGTGATTTCATACGTGCGGTCTGAAAATGATAAAGTGTACACAAATTTTACGTTGAAGAGAGAGATTATTTATTGAGATCCATCCATTAGAGAATAGAAATAGATATATACATCATATTAGATGTACTACTACTAATACATTTAACTACTATAATTTCATATGTGGGATCTGAAAATAATAAAATGTACGCATATTTTATGCTAAAGAGAGAGACCCTTTCTTGAGAGCCATCCATTAGAGAATAGAGATAGATAGATAGATACATCATATTAGATGTACTACTACTACTACAACTTCTAGCTATCTTACCTTAGCCCCCACTTCAAACACATCTCACTCAAAGAAAAACACTACCAATTTAATTTTCTTATAATGGAAAATGTCCATCATCATCATGATCATGATAATATTGGAAATTCCATTCAAAGACCAAATTTCCCCTTGCAATTGTTAGAAAAAAGAGATCAAGTAGATCATTCAACAATATGTTCATCACAAGTTCATCCTTATAATTCCACTTCTTTACACATGATGACTACCTCTAGTAGTGATGCACCTTGTGTTGATCATAACCAAAAATCAAAAAATCAAGACAAGAAACAACAAGCAAAAAAACCAACAACAACAAAAGATAGACACACAAAGGTTGATGGTCGTGGTCGAAGAATTCGTATGCCAGCAACATGTGCAGCTAGGGTTTTTCAACTCACTAGAGAATTAGGTCACAAATCTGATGGTGAAACTATTGAATGGCTCTTACAACAAGCTGAACCTGCTGTTATTGCTGCTACTGGTACTGGTACTATTCCAGCTAATTATTCATCACTTAATATTTCTTTAAGAAGTTCTAGACATCATAGTGCTAGTAACTACCTAGCACATAATAATATTAATAATTTCGGTCATGTTTATCATGACCGAAATTATTTTAATGGGGTTGGTTTATTTTCGTCCGAAAATAATTCATTTTTCCCTAGTGGGAATTTGAACATGTTACAAGCGAAGGAGGAGTTATGTGATGATGATGATGATGATAATGATAATAATAATAATACTGGACGAATTAAGCGGAGGTCAGAAGATCAAGACTTACTACAAAATAATTACCCTATGAGTAATATGTTACAATCTAGTACTTATGGTTCAATTCCAGCGAGTCATCAAATTGGGCATATTCCAGCAACAACGTTATATATGATGACAAATAATAATAATAATTCTAGTCATCATGACCCTAATAATTGTTCTATGTGGGGATCTTCTAGTAATAATAATAATATTGAGAATTCAAATATTAGAGGAGGGTTATTGAATTTTATGAATTTTCATCAACCAATTTTGGGGACACGTGGTGGCGGTGGGACGGCGGCAGAAGGGCAATGGGGGATGTTGACGGCGGCGATGAACTCGTATAGACAAAGTGGTGGTCATGCTAGTGGTTCTTCTAATCAGCATAATGGAGGAGATGATCATCAACATCATTCTTGAAATGTATGTATTCTTGTTCGATTTTGTTAACGCGAGATATTTTGTGTATCAGACTTTTTTTTTTCTTTTCTTGTATGGGGAAGTTAAATACAATAGTTATGTAGTAATTGCTATTAGTATATTTTTGTATTAATAATAGGGCAAAATAAATTTCTTGGAATATTGAGAGCATGCATCATTTTCTTTTAATGGAATTTCTTAAGAAAATTGTAGGGTTTGGTGAGAATTTTGTAAAGAATCTTGTTTTTCTACTAATTTGTTTTCTTTTCTTTTTTTGCTTTTCCTTTCAAGTGTTGACTACTTTAATTTTAAGAAAGGGTTTTCGAATATTACATTCAGCCAATGATTCTTGTCAATGTGTTTTTGGATTTTTTTTTTGGTACGACGAGTCGATGATGAACAAGTTGATCAACCGATCCCAATTTATTTGGGACTGAGACATAATTATTGTTATTGATGAGACGAGTTGAGTTTAGATGGACACTATGATCACTGAGAACTCATATAGTTGATATAACTTATTTGACATTAAGATACAATTTTTGTTGTATTTTGAATTCTCTTTTTTTTATACGATGATAAAGTACGTTGAATTTGAGACCGAGACACAATAACTGTTGATGATAAATCAGGATTTATATAGCGTACCACAACTTGATATAGCTGTTGTTGTTGAGGAAATGAGTTGAGTTTAGACTAAAAACATATTGAAAATTCATATAACCAACACAACTTATTTGAGATTGATATATAGTTATGATTGTATGTATTTTGAATTCTATATTTTCCTAGACAAACAAATAATAAATAAAGCTTATGCAAAAGTCAGATCATAGAGATGTTAATTGTAGTTACATTTATAAATAAAATAACTTGATCCATTTTTAACATTTCAATTTGTATATGTCTGAACATCCACATATATAACCCTCAATTTATGTGTTATTTATCCATTGTTTAAGGTACCATATGTATATATATATATAGAAATGGTCCAACTAAATTAATAAAAAGGTGGGGTATTATATACTGACTAGAAAAGTAATTTTTCTGCACTTCTTGATAAGGAAGATGCAGTCAAAAGCTTGTTCATTGGTTAGTTCTGCTATTTGCTATCTGGTATCAAATATCACAGCACGTGCCGTGATGGATCTAGAATTTTCACTTATAAAGTTCAAGTATAATATCTAGATTTTAGCTTGAAATTTTAAGGTAAATTTTGAACCCTATACCACTAAACCATCTCTTATCTTATATTCAGGAGATTATATAAAAGTTAAAAAAATATCTTATATATATATACAATGTAATTTTTTACTAAGAAGTTGGTATGAATATCCTCCCGACCCTCTAGATACATCCTTGCATATATGAATGCCAGAAGTGAACATATATATATATATATATAAGTAGGGTCTGAACAAAATATTATATATTCAGGCAGACCTTATATATTTTACCTTGAAGAGGTAAAGAAACTATTTTTGATAAATCATCGTAAAAGAAATGGTGCATCAACGATGATACACAGAGGTGGATTATTTAGCCTTTATTTAATGGGTTCAATTGGGTCCAATAATATGCTTTCTGAAAAAAAGAAGAAGCTCTGACCAATATGTTAAAGGGTGTAGGGACCATAATTTCTTTCAATTACTGTCTCTGGCATTCTTTGCATGAATGTGATGTTTTTGTGTGTACGTACAAAATAAAGTATTGAATGATAAAAATAATATTACGTATATATATATATATATATACTTAATTCTCTTAGCATATTCACATGATGTTCACCTCATTAAAATGTCGGTGCTGCATAGGATTTGACTTCCAGTTGGACATTCCTTATGGATGAGGAGTATATTTGAGCCACTTGACTACCCTCACAAGGTGTTTTTATACTATAACAACGGGTAAAATTTATCTTTATCCACATACTAAAAGGACTGAAGAAGTAGATCTGAGAAATAATTACTCATTGTTTTATCTAATTTATAGTGATTATCAACATAGGCGGAGTTAGGTGGAGATTCATGGGTTCGGATGAACCCAGTAGCCTTTTCGTAGACCCTATATTTGTACTAGAAAATTATTTAAATATATAAGTAAATTAATTTATGAACCCCTAACAAAATTGATTGACAGTTATTAACGAAATATAGAACCCCAAATTCTTAATCCTGGCTTCGCCTCTGAATTTATCAATCCACTATATCCATTGCTTCATTTGGACCTGTTTCATTCTGATACTCAACAATATCCGGTTCTCTTCACATTTGAGAGCATTCAGTTATCTGGACCAAGTTCTTAACGCGATTGTTATCAGGTTCTGGTTTATAGCAGATGATTGTAAATCCGCCAACAAGATAGAACTGCAAGTCTGGTACAAAATACAACAGACACGATATCAGGTTTTAGGTACACAAGTTTTCTCTAACATATACAAATTAGTCGAGACTAGTTATATGAATCCTCGATAGCCATTTAGCTTTGGTTTTATCAATCCTTAATCTAGAAACATTTGATATCACAGTTTAGACGAAAAAACCATTGTATCAAAATCTGGATCTAAGGTAAGTATGCAAGCAATACTCTTTTAAGTTGCAAATATCAATAATCAAATGTGGAGCATTTCATATATACAAATACGATTTTGTTTGTTCAAAGTATATCATGAATAATTCACCAAAGGTATGGCTCCACTGCAAAAATCCAAGGGTACGATATCAGGGAAAGTTAACGAGGCATTGTAATTCTCAGTCGTCTTCATTAGCTTGTTCCCAGTTACTGAACATACGAATGAATCTGAAATACGAATAATACTCTTTCACCCTGAAAAGCAGGGGAACAATCCACAAGGTTTCCTTTAACATTCTATGTGTACAAGTCGGAATCAATTTATGTGAATACTCAATGTATCCATTTTGCTTCATTTGGACCTGCTCATTTCAATACTCAACAAAATCGGGTTCTCTTCACATTCTAGTGACATTCAAATATCTAATTATACGAAAAAAAAAGGTTATACCAAACCAAGTTTTTCAACACAATTGTTATCAGGATTCTAGTTTATAGCAAATTGTAAATCTGATAACGAGATAGAACTTCAAGTCTAATACGAAAGAAAACAGATCATTAAGAGGCTTCATAGTTTCGATCCAAGCAGTCAGCAGCAACTATTAATTAGTGTTCAACATTAGCTTCCACTTCCTGAAATTCAATTGTACAAAACAAATAGTTACAAAATTTTCACATGACTCGTAAAAACAGAGTATAGCACAACAAAATAGCCATCTAGTTTAAGCAAAAGCAACAACATAGACGCGAGTAATTAAGTTCAAGTTCCGATATCAGGACAAAATATATTCAATGTCTTGTCCTATATTTGACAACAAAAAAAGGTGCAAAAAGAGCATAACAAGCTAAACGAAGCAGAATCCTTACAAATTATCAGCTATGTGATGATTGTGGAGATTCCTGGTTACGACGTCCCTGGTCAGATATCTTTAGGGGATTAACAAGGCGTTCTACATAGATTTCTTCACATTGCTTAACATGATCAGTGTGCTTTAGTTGTCTTGTTGAACCATCATATATCATGATGGCCGAGTCAAGAACAAGCCAAATTTCACCGTGATGAATATGTATAGAGAATGTAGCAGCACCTCATTGACAAGTATAAAGCAAAGAAAGATCACTTCCCACAACTCCCACGTTGATATCAGAATTGTCTTTTCCACAACTGGGAAGCTCCAAGCTTTCCCATGTCCCGTCTGCTAAATCAAAAGAAGTGATGTTGCACACCTTGTACTTATTAATACAAGTCGATGAAGTCCAATAAAGCTTCCCATTGACAAATCTACCATGAAGATTTAATAGAAAGATTCCCTGAAGCTGATCATGGAGTGTTGTCCAAGAATTAATCCTCAAACTGTATATGTTGACCACAGTCCTATGATTATGACGAATAGGATAATGGATAAATACAACTTTATAATCATCACGTGACTCATCATATCCGAAACCACATTTGATTACATCAGAGCACAAATTACTCGTAGACTTTGGTAATTCCTTTGACTTGGTAATAGTGGGGTTCCATATATATGCCTCTCTTTGGCGGACATGGGCAACACAAATCAACCCATTGACAGAGTCGACAATGTGAGTTGATAAAGTGGTTCTTTCGATGGG
>NW_006239350.1:106559-114353 GCF_000226075.1 Solanum tuberosum
TATATTCAATGTCTTGTCCTATATTTGACAACAAAAAAGGGTGCAAAAAGAGCATAACAAGCTAAACGAAGCAGAATCCTTACAAATTATCAGCTATGTGATGATTGTGGAGATTCCTGGTTACGACGTCCCTGGTCAGATATCTTTAGGGGATTAACAAGGCTTTCTACATAGATTTCTTCACATTGATTGACATGAAAAGTGTGCTTTAGTTGTCTTGTTGAACCATCATATATCATGATGGCTGAGTCAAGAAGAAGCAAAATTTCACTGTGACGAATATGTATAGAGAATGTGAAAGCAGGTGCAACACACCTTTGTATCTTAATATTTTGAGGATATTTGATGGTGAACAGTTTTGTCCAAGATACATTAACTCCAGAATGCTTCATAATCCATACATTAGAGGTAGCAGCACCTCGTTGACAAGTATAAAGCAGAGAAAGATCACTTCCCACAACTCCCACGTTGATATAAGAATTGTCTTTTCCACAACTGGGGAGCTCCAAGCTTTCCCATGTCCCGTCTGCGAAATCAAAAGAAGTGATGTTGCACACCTTGTAATTATTAATACAAGTCGATGAAGTCCAATAGAGCTTCCCATTGACAAATCTACCATGAAGATTTAATAGAAAGATGCCCTGAAGCTGATCGTGGAGTGTTGTCCAAGAATTAGTCCTCAAACTGTATATGTTGACCACAGTCCTATGATTATGACGACGAATAGGATAATCGATAAATACAACTTTATAATCATCACGTGACTCATCATATCCGAAACCACATTTGATACCATCAGAGCACAAATTACTCGTAGACTTTGGTAATTCCTTTGACTTGGTAATAGTGGGGTTCCATATATATGCCTCTCTTTGGCGGACATGGGCTACACAAATCAACCCATTGACAGAGCCGACAATGTGAGTTGATAAAGTGGTTCTTTCGATGGGGGAATCAATGTCGAATAGCTCCTCAATGAGTTGTTGTTTGGTAAACAAGGCAGGGAGAGGACAAAACTTGAAATCATCGTTGGTGTTTCGAAATATAAGTCTGTGATAGATGTATCCTTTGTCATTAGCAGTTAACTTGATATGGTTCTTCACAAAAGCGGGGCTAGAGATTAGTTGAAGCCATGATTTAGAAACGCACATGAATTTCGACAGAGATTTGATAGGAAGCCTTAAGAGGATCTCTGTTATGAGTTCATCAGGAAGAAAAAAAGAGATTATGGAATCACTGGCCATAGCAGAAGGATGTTTTTTTCTGAATGGTAGTAGTTTGTGCCCTAAGTGTACAAGGAGTTGTAGTTTGATTGCAACACAGTTTATTACTTTAAATAGGATTCCGCTTCTTAATAGGTGTTAAAAAGGGGTGATACTGATAGTTAAATACTTTCAATTAAACTCTTTAATTAATTCATTCGGATCTTCACATCTATTTTACAGTTTTATTCATCAGAGAAATCAATGTATACAGTTTTATAATCTCAAAAATTCTTGCTCTAATCTGACCTAGCTGACGGAAGAAGCTAAATAAAGAACTCTTACAAGTTATCGCCTAAATGATTGTGAGGTTTCATGATATCAATAGGGGATCAACAAGGCTTTCTACATAGATTTCTGCAGCAGCACATTCCTCAAATCGATCAATAACCTTTACTTGTCTGGTTGAACCGTTATATGTCAAGATAACGGAGGGAAGTAAAAGTAAAATTTCATCCTTATTCGATTGGTAACAAGGTACGGAGAAAATGGATGTAAAGAATATAAACTCCCCAAGGTCTTTAGGATGATCGACAGTAAAAATCTTTGTCCATGATACTTCAACTGCACAATCCTTTCTAATCCACACATCGGAATTAGTTCCTTCAATACAATTAAGACAAAGCACAGAAAGATGACTTCCCACCACTCCCAGCGCCAACGGATAACTGCCTTTTCCATAACTATCCGGAAGCTCCAACCTTCTCCATGTCTCGTCTGCTAAATCAAGAGAAATGATGTTGCACATATTGAACGTATCAACATCAGCTGATAAAGCCCAATAAAGCTTTCCATCAACAAATTTACCTGGAGAATTTACTAGAAAATTGCCCTGAAACTTATTAATTATTCTCCAAGAATCAGCCCTTAAACTGTATATGTTGACTACGGTATCATATGAACTACTATCCTCATAAATACACTGAATAACTACCACTTTGTAATCATCACGCGTTTCGTCATATCCAAAACCATATTTGAGATAGTAAGAGCAACCGTTCCTCAAGTTAGCTCCAAATGTAGGCAATTTCTTAGACTTGTTAATAGTGGGGTTCCATGGAACTGTCTCCTCTATCTTACTATACAGACAAATCAATCCATTGACAGAACCGACAATCCAAGGATAAAAAGTGGGATTTTCCATGGGAGAACCAATGTCAAATAGCTCGGTGCTACGTTCTTTGTTAAGCATGGAAGGGAGACAACATACCTTAAAATTGCACGCGGGTTCTTGAAAAATAATCCTGTGGTGGCTGTACTCTTTGTCGTTAGCTGTTAATTTCAAATGGTTTTTTATAAACTTCACGCTGGAGATTAGTTCAAGCCATGATTTTGAAACACACGTGAACTTCAACAGAGACTTTGGTGGCACCTTTAAGAGGATCTCTATGATGATTTCATGAGGAGGAACAAAGATTATCAATTCAGCCATAAGTCTTATGGTGCAGCTTTTGTGTGTATTTTTTGTTAGTCGAGGTAGGGGTAAGGTTTGCGTAGATTTATGATGTTGTAAGGTCAAGAAACAAAAATAGAAACTTATAGAGAAAGGGAAATGGCTGATGGATCTTATCTTTATGATTTCCTATTAGACATGGCTGAGATCCCAAAGCTACGTGGTGAAGAGATCAATGTTTTTGGAGGGAAATGGTCAGTGATAACATATCTTTCACTTTTTTTCTAATTGTTTTCTGGATTTTATATCATAAATAATTATTATAATGATATAGAAGTCTTTGTACTTCAAGACAAATGCTAGGTGAAATGTGATTTTTTATAGTATATTTTTTCTTCCTCTCAATGTTCAGTTCCTTAGTTTATTGTAATTCGCAGTCATCTTCATTTGGTAAACCAATTTTCAAATATAGGGCTTCAAGGTCACTTAATTTTTGAAGTAATTGCTTAGTTTATTGAAACAGAGCTAATAATACATACTCTTTGTCTCTTTCACCCTGAAACAATCCACAAGGTTTCCTCTTAACAAATATTATCAATCCAATACCGAAAACAAATAATAAATCATGTTGCTAAGAAATATTTTTTGTACGTGCAAATTCTTCTTCTGTTGTAGGCATGATTGTACTTAATATGAGGTTTTATTTTTCTAGTCAAGGTCAAAAGGGTCACTGAACTTTTGAAGGGTAATTTCGTAAATCAACTTTCAATTAGGGGGATTCCTACTTCTAGAAAAAGTATGATGATATGTTAAATATTTTGATAATTTTATTTTTAAAAATAAATTGTTTTTGGGCGTTTGTACATAAACAAAAATCCTAATTTGGATAGAAGTAGATATTTAAAGTATAGAGGGATTGGGAAGTACCGCCTAAATACTTTGCCTATTTATATCAACTCCTTTTGCGCCGTATTATTCATACAAGTTTAAAGGATTTCGGAAGTTCCGCTTTGGCTATATATATTTGTTCCTTCCATCTCAGTTAATTAATTACTCATTCTTTCTGAAACATGTCGTCGTCGTTGAGAAGTGCCACATTGTTATGTTTGTTTCTGCTGTTGGGTTGCATAGGCATTGCTACGGTCACTGCAACCGAACCCAAAACAGAATCGTTTGGTACTTCTTCAATTGGATTGTGGCCCCGATGGTGGTGGCGTACTCAACCAAAAATACCATCACCACCAACTCCATCTCCATCTGCGATTGATAATGCTGCTTCACCAACACATATGGCTCCATCCCAAATTGATGATGTGGTTTTGCCACCACACACGGCTCCGTCTTGGGGCCTGGCCCTGGCTCCAACTACTTCTTGCATCAAGGTGGACGGTTGTGCATTAGATTTGATCACTTCCGTTTTCAAGCGTAGAATTTCATTATCCACTCAATGTTGCCAAGTACTTTTAACAATTTCAGATGATTGCTTTTACAGAGAGTACACGCACTCCAAGAGGGTACCATTTTTCCTTGGAAAAGTGAGAAACTTTTGTAGTCATGCGGTTGATAATGCGGCTACATCTCCATCTCTAATTGATAATGCGGCTTCACCAACTCATGTGTCTCCATCTCCATCTCCCGTTGATAATGTGGCTTCACCTACTCATGCGGCTCCATCTCCATCTCTAGTTGATAATGCAGCTTCACCAACTCATGTGGTTCCATCCCCATCCCCATCCCCGGTTGATGATGTCGTTTCTCCATCGCACATGGCTCCCTCTTGGGGCCCAGACCCGGCTCCAACCACTTCTTGCATCAAGGTGGACGGTTGTGCATTCAATTTGATCACTTCAGTTTCCAAGCGTAAAATTTCATTATCCACACAATGCTGCCAAGTACTTTCTATAATTTCAGATGATTGCTTTTATAAAGAGTTCACGCACTCCAAGAGGGTACCATTTTTCCTACGCAAAGTGAGGAACTATTGCAGTCATCATCAAGCCTGAAGCAGATTTTTTCATTCTCCTTTTTATTTTTTTGGTCATTTAGCTTATTTTATTTAGGATTTTTCCCCTTAATAGGTTTTTAGGTGTTAGTTAAATACTTTCGATTAAATTCTTTAATTAGTTTAATTGGATTTTCATCTCTATTTTACAGTTTAATTACTACTCTCTCCGCGTACCTTTATTTGTCCATGTTTGACTTGGCACACTCCTTTACTATCACTCCTAGACTATTGATAATGTTAACTATGGAACACAACCTTTTACTTATTTGTGATATGGTAGACATATCAATCAACTATACCTTGGTCCTAATAAAGTTGAGTACAGTTATATGAATCTTCCACAACTATTCCTTTCTATTCGACCCCAACATCCCAACAAATTAATTAATAAGTAAGAAGACTTACCATGACAATTTTACACTAGCTATCAACCTGCCACAGTCGTACAACCTACAACAAGACTTTGTTAGCTCAAAATAATTGAAAATCAAATTCCTAAACTTCTGATTTGATTCACTACTTTCTGAATAGTTTATTGTTTATAGAAGCATCAAATTTCTTTATTTTGGCCGCAATGTTGTATTTGATTATTAGGACAAGCATTCATCAGTGGCAGACTGACAGCTTAGACTATACCAATGAATCGATCTTTAAGAAGATGGCGGACAAGCATTACATCAGTTCTTGCCTCTGTATCGAATCTTACACTATCTATCCTAAAAATAATTTACTTTGAATTGTCTCCTCGAATCAGTCTAGATTCATAATCCTTTTTTATTTCACCTTACGTAGAGAATTATTAACAGTTAGTTGTTATAGCACCTTTTTGGCATAATCCAATATATTAGTATAGCAAGTCATCATTCTGGTAAAGTAGAATTAGACGATTAACTCGGCCAGATTGAGTTTACGCAGAATTACTGATCCAACTGTGGTGTCTGCTATTAGAGTCATTGATCTTTTGGTTCTGTAGGCTTGAATATCAGCTTTGTCCACCGTGAAGCGACCCCTGATGTGTCGTGTGGTAAGGATGCTGAGATGTAGTATTCCTCCCTCTCCTCTAGGTTGCATGATACACAAAATGGTTTACTAGTTATTGTATACTTCTCTCTGAATAGGCCTGCAAATATCTGTAGTTCAATTTTCCTCAGAATTGTTAGCCAGCACAACAATACATAATGGTGGTGTGCAGGCCAACTTGCATGCATCTTAAGGCGTAGTTGTTACCTGCTTTTGTTTAGATAGAAGCCTTGATATTTCTGTTTTTTATTTATTGTGATCAATACATTAATGATATTTCGTTTTATACAATGTTCTGATTCGTTCTCTCCATCATATCTGTTATGTTTAGTATAACTGCATTTACAATCCTGGCAACAAGGTATGTACCAAATTTCATCTTTATCCCAGTATGATCGAGTTGCAGAGATCAAGTTAGAATTGGATAGTAACTTTGACTGAGTTACAAAATGTGATCATTTTCTTCTTTTGATAGTAGGATGGGTGAACGAAGCAGTTCAGTTACGTTCCAGATAAATTATCAAATTTGTCATTTGGATTCAAAATGCTAATTATTGATGTACTTACGTTAGATCCAGTGTTTGATACAATGGTTTTTCATCTAATCTGAGATATTGAATGTTTCTCGCTTGAGGATTCTGCTCCCTGTCCCCAAATATGGGGAATATAATCTCAAATATTCTTGCTCTAATCTGACCTAGCTGACGTAAGAAGCTAAAGAAATAACTCTTACAAGTTATCGGCTAAATGATTGTGAGGTTTCATGATATCAATAGGGGATCAACAAGGCTTTCTACATAGATTTCTGCAGGCAGCACATTCCTCAAATTGATCAGCAACCTCTACTTGTCTGGTTGAACCGTCATGATAAGGGGGGGGGGGGAAGTAAATAGTAAAATTGCCTCCTTATTCGACTGGTAACAAGGTACGGAGAAAATGGATATAAAATTTCGTCCTCATCTTCATTAGCTTGTTCCCAGTTGCTGAACATACAGATGAATCTGATTATATTTTCAGTATACGAATAATACTCTTTCACCCTGAAAAGCAGGGGATCAATCCACAAGGTTTCCTTTAACATTCTTTGTGTACTAGTCGGAATCAAGTTATGTGAATCCTCTATATATCCATTTTCCTTCATTTGGACCTGTTTCATTTCAATACTCAACAATATCGGGTTCTCTTCACATTCTAGAGATATTCAAATATCTAATTAGACGAAAAAAAAGGTTTATGCCAAACCAAGTTTTTAATACAATTGTTATCAGGATTCTAGTTTATAGCAAATGATTGTAAATCTGATAACAAGATAACAACAGTAAACAGATCATGACAAGGCTTCATCATTTCGATCCATGAACTCAGCAGCAACTATTGATTAGTGTTCAACATTAGCTTCCACTTCCTGAAATTCAATAGTACAAAACAAATAGTTAAGGTTGTGCCTGACAAAATTTTCACAATGACTCTGTTTATAGAGTAACAAAATAGCCATCTAGTTTAAACAAAAGCAACAACATAGACGTGAGCGAATCATCATTTCTCGATGTAAAAGGTTGTTTTAATCAAACATTTCTCATTAGCTAAACTCCTTAATTGACATCTAACCAGCACTATGTTGAAACTTCAGACATACTGATTATTGCATCTATTACTCAACAATTCGAATGCTCTTTTCTTTTCTGTCTACTTATAATCAAGAAAATATGATTGAAGCCTCTCACAGGTCCTACCCTTATTTAGGAAAAGGAAGCCTTTTATGACACGGTAATTAAGTTCCGATATCAGGAAAAAAATATATTCAATGTCTTGTCCTATATTTGGCAGAAAAAAAAGGTGCAAAAAGAGCATAACAAGCTACACTAAGCAGAATCCTTACAAATTATCAGCTATGTGATGATTGTGGAGAATCCTGGTTACGATGTCCCTGGTCAGATATCGTCAGGGGATTAACAAGACTTTCTACATAGATTTCTTCACATTGCATAACATGAACAGTGTGCTTTAGTTGTCTTGTTGAACCATCATATATCATGATGGCTGAGTCAAGAACAAGCAAAATTTCACCGTGACGAATATGTATAGAGAATGTGAAAGTAGGTGCAACACACCTA
>NW_006239350.1:115190-128213 GCF_000226075.1 Solanum tuberosum
TTATTAAAAGTGGACGTGACAACATATATAGAAATCCTAATTTGGATAGAAGTTGATATTCTAATTATAAAGGGATTGGGAAGTATCGCCTAAATTATTTGCCTATTTATATCAACTCATATTAATTATTCAAACAACTTTAAAGGATTTGGAAGTACCGCTTGAAATTCTTTCCTCTAATCACAGCTAATTATTCATTCTTTATTTGGAAACATGTCATTGTCATCGAGAAGTGGCACATTATTATGTGTGTTTCTGTTGTTGGGTTGCATAGGCATTGCTACTGCCACTGCAACCGAACCCAAAACAGAATCGTTTGGTACTTCTTCAATTCGATTGTGGCCTCGATGGTGGTGGCGTACTCACCCAAAAATGCCATCACCACCAACTCATGTGGCTCCATATCCATCTCCGATTGATAATGTGGCTTCACCAACACATATGGCTCCATCCCCAGTAGATGATGTGGTTTCGCCACCGCACACCGCTCCAACCACTTCTTGCATCAAGGTGGATGGTTGTGCATTAGATTTGATCACTTCCGTTTTCAAGCGTAGAATTTCATTATCCACTCAATGCTGCCAAGGACTTTCAACAATTTCAGATGATTGCTTTTACAGAGGGTATACGCACTCAAAGAGGGTACCAATTTTCCTAGGCAAAGTGAGAAACTATTGCAGTCATGCCGTTGATAATGCGGCTTTACCAACTCATGCATCTCCATCTCCATCTCTATCTCTGGTTGATAATTCGGCTTCACCAACTCATGCAGCTCCATCCCCATCCCCAGTTGATGATGTCGTTTCTCCATCTCCATCCCCATCCCCTGTTGATGATGTCGTTTCTCCATCGCACATGGCTCCCTCTTGGGGCCCGGCCATGGCTCCAACCACTTCTTGCATCAAGGTGAACGGTTGTGCATTCAATTTGATCACTTCCGTTTTCAAGCGCAGAATTTCATTATCCACACGATGTTGTCAAGTACTTTCAACAATTTCAGATGATTGCTTTTACAGAGAGTACACGCACTCCAAGAGGGTACCATTTTTCCTAGGCAAAGTGAGGAACTATTGCAGTCATCATGAAGCAAGAGAATAGGATAATGCAACTTTTTTTCTCTTATTTTTGTCAGGTCATTTAGTTTACTTTATATTGGATTCCGCCCCTAAATAGGTGTTAAAAAGGGATGGTAGTTAATTAGTTTCAATTAATTAATTTTTACTGTTTTACTGTTTAATTTAATTACTACGCTCCCCGTCCATATTTATTTGTCGACTCTTAACAAATCATTTACTATAGGGATAAGGGTCTGAAAAATACCTCAACTTTACTCCTAACAAATCATTTACTATATCACTCCTAGACTATTGATAATGTTAGCTATGGAGTATAATAGTGACGATTCTGAAATTGAGAGCTATAGAGTATTCTCAATACAATACAAAGATTACTGGACATAATCCAATATTAGCTATAGAGTTGAATAAGAAACAGCGAGACATTGACAATGAGGCTGGTTGCACCTTTATGTCCGACCAAAAGAAAGGTCTTATTGAAGCTTTTAATGATATTACCATATGTTATTCATCAGAGAAATCAATGTACAGATAGAGTTCTATAATCAATTAAGCTATTTTAACCGATCCCAATAGCTGAAATTGGCTAATAAATAGCTTTCTTAACTCTTACATAGTTGGTTTTCCCTTTATGAATTTCCCGACTATGGTAAGCTTACGGGTCAGATTAAAGAAAGTAATCTTCGGCACTAAAGAAGACAGCCAGCTCTCATGAATATCAACAGTAGTAGAAGCAGTTGTAGATCAATAATTAGATCTGGAGCATTTTCATAATTTCTAAGTTTACTAGAACAACTAATAATAATCTTTCACCCTGAAAAGCAGGGGAACCATCCACAAGGTTTCCTCTAACATTCTCGGTGTACACTGCGGAATCAAGTTATATGAATCCTCATTATACAAGATACAACTACAATTCTAATACTAAATGCAGCAGACAAGATAGAGCAAGAAAACAGATCATGACAAGGCTTCATCATTTTGATCCATGCACTCAGCAGCAAGTATGGAATCAGCTTCCACTTCCTGAAATTCAATAGTCCAAAACAAGTTAAGGTTGCATCTCTCAAAATAAAAAAAAGCGTATAGTACTACAAAAATAGTCACCTAGTATAAGCAATATCAACAACATAGATGCGAGTGAATCATCATTTCTCAATGTAAAAGGATGTCAGCAATAAAACTGTAAGCAACACTATATTGAAACTCTAACTCAACACTGTTAATACCAAATTAGGCCAACTGTCTACAGAAAAGAATAGAACTCTGCATACTTCAAGATAGACCCATCACACCACATTCTTTTGGGAAGGAGAGAGGAAATTACAAATTACCAACAATTTTAGCCGTTAAACTAAAACTATGGGAGATCAAGGTTCAAATCTAATCCTTGTTCGAGCAGAGTAAAACAAGTGCATAATCCTACCCAAACACTACATAAGTGCTTAAAAGCACCTAAAATAAACCAATTCAAACAGGCTCTAAGTTGCGAATATTATTTGTACATCACAGAGACATAGTTTTAGGCCAAACTATCAATGAAATTGTGAATGCTACGTTATGCTTTCTCTATTTTTGATACGGCCTCTATACAGACACTCACACAAAATTGGTGAAAGGTGTAGTAGACCACATTAACTTATTTCAAAATACAAACATTATTATAATTGACGATAGAGGACAAAGTGCAATGCACGTGCCCAGAAACTAGTAAAGTAAAAAAGGAGAAATTCTTACAGGAACTACGAGCTATACAAGCAAATATATTCAATGTTGTGTCTCGTTATCAGGGGAAAAAAACATATTCAATGCCTCGTCCTATATTTGACAGAAAAAGAAGTGCAAAAAGAGCATACAAGCTAAACTAAGCAGAATTCTTACCAGAAATCGTAAGGGATTAACAATGCTTCCTGCATAGAATTCTACTGGATCGCATCCCACAACATCAACAGTGTGCTCTAGCTTTCTTGTTGAACCCCCAAATATCAGTATAACTCCAGGAAGGGAAAGTAAAATGTCGCCCTTGGTTGAGTGGCGAAGATGTGTAGAGAATGGGTAAGAAATGATCTTGCGCACATTGATATCACAAAAACTCGTAGATGCAGTCCAATAAAGCTTCCCGTTGACAAATTTAGCCGGAAGATTTATTAGAAAGACGCCCTTAAGCTGGTCATGGAGTGTTTTCCAAGAATCCGTCCTCAAACTATAAATGTTAACCACATAAGTCAGATCGGATTCATCATCAATAAACAGAGCTTTGTAATCATCACGTGATTCATCATATCCAAAACCATATTTCATATAGAAAGAGGAACCCCACGGCAAATTAAGTAGTTTCTTTGACTTGCTAATGGTGGGGTTCCATATATATATCTCCCCTTTGTAATTGTACAGACAAATTAGCCCATTGGCAGTACCCACAACGGAAGATATTAAAGCGATAGAACCCATTTGAACAGTGGAAGGGAGGAGAGAACTAAAGTTGAAATTTCCATTGATGCCTGGAAACAGAACTCTATGAATTGAGTTTAATTTGAGATGTGTATTCACGAAATCAGGGCTAGATATGAGTTGATGCCATGATTTAGAAACGGACATACATTTCAAGAGAGATTTGGGGGGCAGCCTTAAGAGTATGTTTGTTATGATTTCATTTGGAATTTCGGAATCACTTGTTGTACAAGTTGGAGTGAAGATGAAATTATACCAGGAGAAGAATTTGAGAAGAATGATGTGAACCGCTTGATGAATCCAATCCCGAAAAGAAACAAACGGAAACATCGCCGCCGGATGTTTTTCTGTCAAGTGAAAAGAGCAAAGCAGAAAGAGATTTTTCTGTGAAGTGAGGCAGCAGCAGCAGCAGAAGCAGAAGCAGAGCAGGCAGTGAAGTAGCACAATTTCCTAATATTTTGACCTACGCCCACCCAAAAATAATACCCCTAGATTCATATCAATCGTTCATTTTCTCATTTACGCACCTCTTAAAAAATCATACATAAAAAGAATAATTTTTCTAATTAACCCTTACGAAACTTCTCTAAACATTATTTTTCACCCCAATAAATTATTAATAAGCAACCTTTATATCCCCACCTCGTCAGCCTTCATGTATACTTGTTGACTGAATGGAATGATAAAGACGGATTCAAAATGTGATGTTTGTAAATTTTTATCCATGTTAAAAAGAATAAAAGGATGTAAAATAAAAGATTTGACATTATAATTCTAAATGACCATTTGATAACTTATCTAAACTTAAAAATCTAAATTAGATCCATTGTTTTGTGTAAACCTTTTTAGTTTAATTAGATATTTGAATTCCGCTAGATCATGAAGAGAAGAATTGAATATTGAATAAAACATGTCTAATTGAAGTCATCATCAAGCCTGAAGATTGATCAAATCTTAGTGAGGGTACAATAGGATAATGCAGATTTTTATTTTTGGTCAATTAGTTTTTTTTATAGGATTTTTCTCCTTAATAGGTAATTAGGTGTTAGTTAAATACTTTTAATTAAATTCTTTAATTAGTTCAATTGGATCTTCATCTCTATTTTACAGTTTAATTACTACTTTCTCCGTAGATATTTATTTGTCCATGTTTGACTTGGTACACTTTTACAAATCATTTACTATATCACTCCTAGATTTTTGATGATCATGTTAGCTATGGAACACAACATTTTACTTAGTCGCGATATGGTAAACATATCAATCAACTACGCCTTGGTCCGAATAAAGTTGAGGACGGTTATATGGCTCAAGTGTTTTTTTTTTAAAAAAAAACAACTGAAAATTGAATTCCTAAAATGTCTGATTTGATGCACTACTTTCGGAATAGTTTATAGGTTCTGAGCATCAAGTTTCTTTATTCTGGCTGCAATGTTGTATTTGATTATTAGGACAAGCATTACATGAGTGGCAGACTGGCATCATAGACTATATTGATTACATTAATAGGGACACATTGAATCGATGTTTAAAAAGATGGTGGAAATTTGTTGGTATGCGTAAGTGTGGAAAATATGGTAAAAGCTGGAGATTGATTTTTACAGATTTTGAAACCCGAGCAGTTGGTAAAAACATCTATGTGAATGAGATTTACTTTGAGAACCTGGTCTCTTATTTTAAAATGGACAATTGGGATACACCAAGTCAAGCATTCATTGTGCAAGTTGTGACGGTGATTTTAGCGACTTGTAGGCTGATTTATGAGATGATGAATTACTCAATAACCATCGAAAAGGAAAACAAAGCATTTATGGGTGAAAGGGAGCTTCTTAGTGTAGAGGAGGATTTTGATTGTTGTGATTCTACTGATGATTCTGAAATTGAGAGATATAGAGTCGAGTAAGAAAGCAGCGAGATATGGACTTTGTTCTTGAATTGTTTGGCTGATGATTTAGATATACATGAGGCATGTTGGACCTTTATTGACGACAAAAAAAGTAATCTTCGGCATTAAAGCAGACAGCTGGCTTACCGAGATGAGTCCCATGTTGAATATCAATAGTAGTAGAAGCTGTTGTAGCTGCCAGAGTTGCTTGGACAGTAGCAGCAAATGTGGGCTTCAATTTTGCCATTCTGATTGTAGTCCTCTCTGGGATATTATTGTTATTAGTATCTCTTTTTTTTTTGGCAAAATAATTAGGCTCTTATTAAGACAACATTGCTAACTAATGGAAAAAAAATAAACACCAACAAAAAGGGAACAATACAATTAATCATTCTCTGATTCGATCCAAATGCAGGATGTTGGTTGAACCAAGTTGAAAATATTTGGACTTGAATAAGCTTTGATGCCCAAGTAATCGAAAGAGTAATATTTGCGATTGACCAAACAATAGAAAAACACCCTTGTTGTTGTGAAACATTGGAAAATACATCTTGTTTCCTAGCCAAGCTCACAAACATTGTTTAATTATTGTCTAAGCTTGTTATTCTTTACCTCTCCAACACTTCTACATTCATTTTGTACCTTCAAACCTCTACTTCCCCTTGATGTTAATATTGGTATCAGTAGGAAGGGCTTCAGA
Source organism: Solanum tuberosum (assembly GCF_000226075.1). Classification (NCBI taxonomy): domain Eukaryota; kingdom Viridiplantae; phylum Streptophyta; class Magnoliopsida; order Solanales; family Solanaceae; genus Solanum; species Solanum tuberosum. The sequence goes on from NW_006239350.1 coordinate 121,303, forward strand.
GTTTTGCTGTCTGTTCTGTTTTGCGGGGTGGATGTCCTTACAATTTTAGAATTGAACAAACTCAATTCTTTACTATATGGGAGAAGCACAAAAAGGGAATTGGGGATACAAAATGAATTTGCTCGCAATTCAGGTGTATATGAATCATAGTATTCACAAAGTTAATCAAAATAAGTAAATTATCAAAAAACATATATAGAAGGTACATGGGACACACATGCAATGCACGTTCCTAGAAACTAGTCTCTAAAAAGATGGCAGAGATTTGTGGAATGTCTAGTAAAAGATAGAGATTGATTTCTACAGATTTTGAAGCCTATGCAGTTGGTAAAAACATTGGAAAAGACGATGTGAATGAGATTTTATTTGAGCACCTGGACTCTTATTTGGCTTGGTTCTTTACTTATTTTGGCTGATGATTTGGATATACATGACAATGAGGCTGGCTGTACCTTTATGTCCGACAAAAAAAGGACTTAATGAAGCTTTTCATGATAGTACCATATGTTATTCATCAGAGAAATGAATGTACACTGTTCTATAATCAATTAAGCTTGTTGGAATGTATGTGTCCACCTATGTAGATGGGACCAGGTCCTCGACACAGTTACAGTAATAAACAGTACAGAACAAATACTGAAAGTAAAGATTGACAATCAACTTTACGTGGAAACCTCATTGCTCAAGGGAGTAAAACCACGACCTGTTCTCAACAGGACTTTTCAAACTGCTTCCACTAATCTTCTCCAAGCAAAAGTAAAAGCCAGTTTACAAAATGAGATTAGCCTGCTAATCTCCACACTAAGCAATACCTCCTATCACTTAGCTGAGCCAGAGTAGATACAACACTGCCCACTATACTAATCCTAATCGATTAATATAGACTTTAGGGTAAGAAACTAAGTTACCCTTAACCCAGTTCTTACAATGATTCACACAAGTTTGAAACGTTTCTTTCACAAGTGAAACGAATCCTACAATATAAGCACTATTACAAGCAAACAAAATTACAGCTGGTACAGAAAGCAATAGAAGCACTTCTATCAGGTCCCTTGCTGTTTTTGAAGCTTGAAAGTATCTCTCTTTGAATGAATGAGTAGGTAATGTTGTTTGTTGTTTGATATATACCATGAGGAGTTATTATCCAATGTACAAACAACCTCGTCGCTTCTGATTGGTGAAGTACTCTGCAGCTTCACCAACTTTCTGACGCGGACAACTTTACAGTTGTTCAACACTTTGTCACTGGACGAGTACACATACTCTGCAAAGGACTAGGTCCCTGCACTTGTGAGGAGATCATCAAAACATCTAAGAACATGAGCCCTTATCAAAGCTATTTTAACCAATCTTTGTAGCTGAATTGGCTAATAAATAGCTTTCTTAACTCTTCCATAGTTGGTTTACCCTTTATGAATTTCCCGACTATGGTAAGCTTACTGGCAAGAGTATAAAGAAAGTAACCTTTGACACTAAAGAAGACAGCCAACTCCCATGTTGATTATTAATAGTAGTAGAAGCTGTCGTAACTGCCAGAGTTGTTTGGACAGTAGCAGCAAATGTGGGCTTTGATGGAACAACGGTGTTTGATATGCCACCAGGGACATTTTTTTTTGCTGCACATTCTGTTTGTAGTCCTCTATGTGGATATTGTTGTTAATGGTATCAGTAGGAGGGGGTTCAGATTTTTGGTTTTAGGGGTCCAGTGAAACATAGGTGTTACCAGCGGTTTGAAGAGAACTAGTCGTTGGTTTTGGATGTGAGAGAGGGTGTCCGCGGTTATTGGAAAAGCAAAGGAATAAGCCACAAGCAAACCTTTGCTCATCTTCACATTCATATATTGTATCTAAGCAGCACTAATCTATATAGAATGTCCATCTTGCTTCATTTGGACCTGTTTCATTCTGTTACTAAACAATATTGAGTTATCTTCACATTCTAGAGACATTCAAACATCTAATTATACAACAAAAGACTAATACCAAACCAAGTTTTTAACACGATTGTAAATCTGGTAACAAGATAGTATTACAATTCTGGTACTGAATACAATAGAGAAGGCAAAACAGATCATTGTTCAATTTGGCAAGCAAGAAAGATCAGTAATGTATCATGATAAACATCAAAAACAGATATGTCATGGCTTCATCGCTTCAATCCATGCAGTCAACAAGTACAGATCATTGAGTGTTCAACATTAGCTTCTACTTCCTGAAATTCAATAGCACAAAACAAGTTATGTTTGCATCTGACAAAATTTAAACACATGAGTAGTAATAAAGGGCAGCATAAATGCGAGCGAATCATTTCTCAATGTAAACGGATGTTCGGTAAACTATTTAGCAATGAAAATGAACAGATACATTCAGCTAAAGTCCTTAACTGACATCTAACTCACCACAATTTCCATACATACACATCATAAGTGAAAAGTATTACATGAATAATTCACCAAGACATTATCAAGAGTATGCATAGTTGGTTTTAAGGCTCGGTCACTGTCACTACCAAATTAGGCCAACACCACGTTGACAGAGCTTTAAGCCATTACAATTATTCAATATGGTATAGAAATTACAAGTAATCAAAAATGAATTGAGTTTTCCACGATAGAAGACTTGGCCTTTCCACTTCCTTTATCCCCGTATGTAACTTCTGCCTCTTCATTCCTTCAGTATCGGTTTTTCTGTTGTGATGTAAATGGGACTACTAATTGATATATTTTTAGGAGTTAATTTAAAAATAATATTAATAGTCACATCTTCAAAGGATGCCTCTGTACTTAATGTTGAATCAAAATAATTTTTCTAAACATCTGATTTGGACTTCAAAAGTCACTAAAAAATTTAACATAATATTTAATATTTTATAACTAATTAAATATTTTATAACATTTTGATTTAACACAGGGGCAAAATGGTAATCCAACTTTACACTTAGAGGCTTCCCACTTATAATAATACTAGTTTTTTAACACGTGTACCTGTATTATTCTAAAAATATTTTGAATTAATACAAGTTAGTTATAGTAGATTGAAGGGAGAAAATGCAAGTTTAAACTGATGAATGGTGAGTTTATTCGACCGACTTAGTTGATGAGCATAAGATTATTGAGTATTATTTGAACAATTAAATTTAGTGGTAAAACTATAATGATAATCAACTTTACCGTTTGATTGATTTTTTTTACATTTCAACAACACAGTTTATATATGTGTGAATACAAGTGACATCGGCTAGCAAGAAATACTTACTTCTTGTAGTTTTTTGCAGTGTATCCTTAAGAAATTGTAGCCTCTTTTCTTTAAGGTTCAATCAATATATGTCTTCTTTAATATGAATATTAGTAATGTGAATAATGGTGTAAGGTTGCAAATAAGTAATATTTATATTATCCCAATTACCTAGTTCGAATTTCTACAAACAAAAAGTGTCATATAAATTGAATTGAGGGAATAGTTATTTGTGAAATAGATAGTTAGTAATTACTGACATTAAAAGTTTTATTGAAATCATAGTTACATGTATATGATCCTTTTGCCAGATTCAAAATTATAACTACTTTAATTTGTAACTTTGAAAAAAAAAAAATTGTTATAATGTACAAGTATAATCATATAATCAATAAATATAACTTATACTTAAAATCTAAAATCTTTTAGGTACAATATAGACAATTATTTCAAGCAGTTTATGTAATAATCTCATATAGTAATAGAAAATGAGTTTAAGATGGACCAAATAATAAATACCATTTTGTATTCATTTAGAAAGTGACTGGACATTATACAATTGCATTGCCCTCTTGTGTATCATGCAAATTTTAACTTTTCAATTGTTGAATTAAAAAAAAAGGTAAAAGGCAGAATGATTAGGAAAAAGTCGATATTTTTTTAATAATAAACAAGACATAATGTAAATATATGTCAAAGGTTTTCATTTTATAGGCCTAATTATTGTTGAAATCTTGTGTGAGTTTACCTGCAAAATACTTACTAATATAAATTTGAATGTGATATTCCAGATGTGCATATCTAAATTAAAGATTAAAAAAATAATAAAGAAGAAGGTGAGAACATTATAAATCATTACTAAAATAAATATCAGAGAATTCAAAAAGATGAAAATTTGAAAAGTAAAAACTTACTTATAATATCATATCTGAAGAATCCCCCGTAACTATGACAATTTGTATACTCCTCAATAAAAAATGATAATAATTAAGAGTTTAGAGATAATTGAATGAACCAAAATTCTAATTGGTAAAAATCCAAAAAAATTATTACTCATTTCCCTTAATATGGATATAATGCATTAAGGTTTCGCTTTTTTTTTTTTTTAATTAGAAAAGAGTAACATAACAATAGACCAACAGAAGAATTGGTCAAAGAGCTCTCATATCGGGCAATACATACACAAAAGTAAAAAAGGTAATACAACAAATGACCTTTTCATTCAGACAAAATAATAATAGTAGTAATAGTAATAGGAGCAACAAACATCAATATCAATTAAACTTTGGGGTGAAAAATTAGAGTAGCAATGTGGTTAAACAATTAAGGGCATTTTGGTCCTCCTTCTTTGGTCTTCTAGTTGTTGTAGCAAGGGCAAACACCTTTGTTTCCATAGAAACCAGGAGGAACACATAGGCATGTCTTGCAGCATTTTTGGCAAAAGAACATGCATGGCTTGTGGTACTGTGTCTTGCTACATCTTCTTGTACATTGTGGCAGGCTTCAAGCTCCCTGGACCATACCTTGAACGATTAAGGTTTTGCATTGAAACACAACTCCGAACTCATATTTCTGATAGCAATTTCACATGGGCTCACATTTAATAGTATCTGATATATTATAAAGTCCCTTGAATAACATAAATTTTTAGGCATTTCAAAAGTTACGGTTACACTTCTAAAATGCATGCATTATCAAAACGTTATAAAATACAAAATGTTTCATATGCATAAAAAAACTAAAATCATAAAAAAAAATTAAAACTACTTCATGACAACAACAACAACAACATACCCAGTGAAATCCCACTAGGCGGGGTCTAGGGAGGGTAGAGTGTACGCAGACCTTACCACTACCTCGCGGAGGTAGAGAGGCTGTTTCCGGAACTACTTCATGACAAAGTTTGTAGGAATAAAGTACCTTATGAAGCGCACAAGTGTATTTATAAGCTAAGGAATATATCTTAAAGTTATATAGAAATTCAAAAGTCATGCTGATTTTTTTTTTATAGCTATTCAAAAGTCATGCTGAAATAAAAGGTATACAAATAACTCTTGGGTTCTTCACCATACATGCACTTGCATTAAATTTGTACTTATTGCTAGGAAGTTGAATCACGTAACTCTAATGCCAAGGAAAGTATATACAAGTTACTTTACTTCTTTTGGCTAATTCATTATACAATATAATTAATAATTATTTAGTAATGCTAATAAATAACTCATAATCTAAAAAATAATTAAAATATTATTACTTAATATTTAATTAATTAGGTTCTTAAAACATTTTAATTAACATCAAGGGCAAAACTGTAATTCAACTTTGAAGACAAAATCTTCCCACTTATAATAATATATGATTAATGATATTATAAAAAGGGATTTGGGGTTAATTAGAAGGTGCAAAACACCTATGTGTCTTAATATTTTGAGGATATTTGATGGTGAACAATTTTGTCCAAGATACATTAGCTCCAGAATGCTTCATAATCCATACATCAGAGGTAGCAGCACCTCGATGACAAGTATAAACCATAGAAAGATCACTTCCCACAACTCCCACGTTGATATCAGAATTGTCTTTTCCACAACTGGGAAGCTCCAAGCTTCCCCATGTCCCGTCTGCTAAATCAAAAGAAGTGATGTTGCACACCTTGTAGTTATCATTACCGGTCGATGAAGTCCAATAAAGCTTCCCATTGACAAATCTGCCATAATGGTTTAATAGAAAGATGCCCTGAAGCTGATCATGGAGCGTCGTCCAAGAATTAATCCTCAAACTATATATTTTGACCACAGTCGTCATAATGGAACTACTATAATGATTATAAGGATAATTGATAAATACAACTTTATAATCATCACTTGATTCATCATATCCGAAACCACATTTGATAGCATCAGTGCACAAATTACTCGTAAACTTTGGTAATTCCTTTGACTTGGTAATGGTGGGGTTACATATATATGCGTTCCTTTGCCCATTGAACACACAAATTAACCCATTGACAGAGCCCAAGTTAATCTTTCGAGGGGAGAATAGATGTGGAATAGCTCCTCAATGAGTTGTTGTTTGGTAAAAAGGGAGGGAGAGAACAAAACTTGAAATTTTCGTTGGTGTATCGAAATAGAAGTTTGTGATAGATGTATCCTTTGTCATTAGTAGTTAACTTTGTCACGCCCCGAGCCTACACCCTGGGCGGGACCGGCACTCGGAGACCATTGATGGCCCCAAGCGAACCCTTGGCTTGGCTTTCTTAACTCCGCGGAAACTTAACTCAACAGAATAACTCAATGCCATGCAAAGACATAAAAATAACTTAACTGATGAAATCTAGCCAAAAAGGCAACTCGAGTCTCAAAATAGAATATTTACATAAATCCATAGATGAGAGACTCAATACTAACTGACTGACTGTCTATGAAGCCTCTAACATACTGAGATGGATGTTGGGCCAGACCCCGCAACATCCTAACAACACAAACTAAAAGAAACAAAATATCTGAGTCCTCCGGAAAGCAAGGAGGCTCACCACTGACTCTGGAGTGCTCAGCTGGATCAACGGCGTACTGGATGCTGATCCGGGGTACCTGTCTCTGCATCGTCATAAGATGCAGGCCAACTGGCATCAGTACATGGAATGTACGAGTATGCGAGCTGGAAAGCTAAACCACAACT
>NW_006239350.1:129225-130861 GCF_000226075.1 Solanum tuberosum
TGACTCAACTTGAAACTTGAGACCTCTTTCTTAGCTTGAAACTCTAAGCTCTTTGCTTGACTTGAAACTTGAGTCTTAAAATGAAGTTAAGACGTTCAATAAAGACTCTTGAACAACCTTGAGAACTTGCTTGACTTACTTCTTAACTCTTGAACTTAACTCTTGAACTTCTAACTAACTCTCCTTGAATTGGATTTATGGATTCAAGGTGTTTGATCACATGTTACGGATGAATTCGGGAGGTTTAAAGGTACTTTAGAGTGTTGGAAACAACCATACAACATAGGTACAGATCCACGATGATCTTGACGAATCTTGTTGCTTGATCTTTTCTTCCTCCTCTTTTTCTCCTCTTCTTCTCTTCTTCTTCTCTTCTTCTTCTCTCAAGCCCTAGCTTTCACTCTTTAAAATGGGACCAAAAAAATTATCCACAATCAGCCCAACACAAAAATATAACCTCAAAAGAAATAGCTAGGGAAAAGACCAAAATGCCCTTAAATTTTCGGACGGATTCCCTGCCAACTGCCCAACTTTCAAAGGTCATAACTCACTCATACGAACTCGGAATTGAGCAAACTCGGTGACGTTGGAAAGATCATTCCACGAGATATGCAACCATAACTGGAACTACTCCTAACTCATCCTGAGCTAGAAGTTATGACTGCTCAAAGTTGGCAAAAACTCATCCTTTTTCCATACTTAGCCAAATTTCCAGATTTTTCATTTTTTTAATTCCAAAAATGACTATTTTCGATTTTTAAGCCTTTTTCATAACTATTTCAATTTGCCGGATGTTACAAACTTGATATGGTTCTTCACAAAAGCAGGGCTAGAGATTAGTTGAAGCCATGATTTAGAAACGCACATGAATTTCGACAGAGATTTGATAGGAAGCTTTAAGAGGATCTCTGTTATGAGTTCATCAGGAAGAAGAAGATGGATTATGGATTCACTTGCCATAGTAGTTTATGCCCTAAGTGTATGTTTTTGGCGTTTGTGTTGATTGAGTACAAGGAGTTGTAGTTTGATTGCAACGAGATAAGGCCCAAAATAGTCCCTCATCTTTGAGTTAAGACTCAAAGTCATCCTTGAGTTTTCACATGGAGCACTAATAGTCCCTCATGTTTGCAATATTGGTGCACTTTTGGTCCTCCCCTAAACTTTTGCCTATTTTTTAACATTAATTTTGTCCACAATTTTATGTAAGGAATGTTCAATCGTCTTTTATATATTTTAGTAGAAATAATAACTCTATGTGTGAGAATGTGAGAAGAAGAACACCTTGTTCTGTTCAGTAAAAATATTACTGCAGGTAACTAAGAACATCTTGACATATGATGCTGCACGAAAAGAAAAATTTGTACTATTACACGTGAAATCGTCGTGATGACCCTCTCGACTTTTCCTGCAATACGATTTCTACTAAACAAAACAAGGTGTTTTTCTTCTCACATTCTCTCACATGGTGTTATTATTTCTACTAAATATATAAAATGACGATTGAACATTAATTCCATACATAAATTATGGATAAAAATAATGTTAAAAAATAGGCAAAATGTTGATTGAGTACAAGGAGTTGTAGTTTGATTGCAACGAGATAAGGCCCAAAATAGTCCCTCATCTTTGGGTTAAG
>NW_006239350.1:131121-134506 GCF_000226075.1 Solanum tuberosum
GTGAGAAGAAGAACACCTTGTTCTGTTCAGTAAAAATATTACTGCAGGTAACTAAGAACATCTTGACATATGATGCTGCACGAAAAGAAAAATTTGTACTATTACACGTGAAATCGTCGTGATGACCCTCTCGACTTTTCCTGCAATACGATTTCTACTAAACAAAACAAGGTGTTTTTCTTCTCACATTCTCTCACATGGTGTTATTATTTCTACTAAATATATAAAATGACGATTGAACATTAATTCCATACATAAATTATGGATAAAAATAATGTTAAAAAATAGGCAAAATTTAGGAGGACCAAAAGTGCACCAATATTGCAAACATGAGGGACTATTAATGCTCCATGTGAAAACTCAAGGATGACTTTGAGTCTTAACCCAAAGATGAGGGACTAGGAAAAGTGGATAGACGTTGATATTCTAAGTATAAAGGGACTGGGAAGTATCGCCTAAATTATTTGCCTATTTATATCAACTCATATCGCACCGTATTAATTATTCATACAAGTTTAAAGGATTTGCTTGAAATTCTTTGGCTATATATATTTGTTCCTTTGATCTCAGCTAATTAATTACTCATTCTTTCTTCTGAAACACGTCGTTGTCATCATGGAGAAGTGGCATATTATTATGTTTGTTTCTATTGTTGGGTTGCATAGGGATTGCTACTTCCACTGCAACGGAGCCCAAAACAGAATCGTTTGGTACTTCTTCAATTGGATTGTGGCCCCGATGGTGGTGGCGTACTCACCCAAAAATACCATCACCACCTACTCCATCTCCATCTCTAATTGATAATGCGGCTTCACAAACTCATATGGCTCCATCCCCAGTTGATGATGTGGTTTCACCACGTACACACAACTCCAACCACGTCTTGCATCAAGGTGGACGGTTGTGAATTAGATTTGATCACCTCCATTTTCAAGCGTAGAATTTCATTATCCACACGATGTTGTCAAGTACTTTCAACAATTTCAGATGATTGCTTTTACGGAGAGTTCACGCACTCCAAGAGGGTACCATTTTTCCTAGGTAAAGTGAGAAACTATTGCAGTCATCATAAAGCCTGAAGCAAGAGAATAGGATAATGCAACTTTTTCTATCTTTTTTTTGTCAGGTCATTTAGTTTACTTTATATTGGATTCCGCCCCTAAATAGGTGTTAAAAAGGGATGGTAGTTAATTAGTTTCAATTAATTAATTTTTACTGTTTTACTGTTTAATTTAATTACTACGCTCCCCGTCCATATTTATTTGTCGACTCTTAACAAATCATTTACTATAGGGATAAGGGTCTGAAAAATACCTCAACTTTGGTCGAATTTGCTGTTGCGTATACTAAACTTTCATGAGGACCTATTACCTCCCTAGACTATTTAATACCGTATTTTAAACATATATATTTGTCCACGTGGACATAAAAAATAATGCAAAATTATAAATAGCAATGTGTCCACGTGGGCACATATATACCTTTAAAATACACTATTAAATAGTTCAGGGGGTAAAAAATACGGTATTAAATAGTCTAGGGAGGTAATAGGTCCTCATGAAAGTTAGTATCGCAACAGCAAAATCCGACCAAAGTTGGGGTATTTTTTCAGACGCTTATCCCTTTACTATATCACTCCTAGACTATTGATAATGTTAGCTATGGAATACAATAGTGATGATTCTGAAATTAAGAGCTTTCACAAACTGGATCTAATGTAAGTATGCAAGCAATACTCTTTTAAGTTGCAAATATCAATATTCAAATGTGGAGCATTTCATATATACAAATACGAATTTGTTCGTTCAAAGTATATCACGAGTAATTCATCAAAGGTATGGCTCCAGCACTGTAAAATCCAAGGGTACGATATCAGGGAAAGTGAACGAGGCATTGTAATTCTCAGTCATCTTCATTAGCTTGTTCCCAGTTGCTGAACATTCAAATGAATCTGATTATATTTTCTGCAATACGAATAATACTCTTTCACCCTGAAAAGCAGGGGAACAATCCACAAGGTTTCCTTTAACATTCTTTGTGTACTAATCAGAATCAATGTAACATCTGACAATTTAAAATGAATATGAAGAAGCTTGAAATTGGAAGTAGTCATTTTTGGAAAAAAATTCAGAATCTGGAAATTTGGCTAAGTTCAGAATCTGGAAATTTTGGTTAGGTGTGGAAGAAAAATGAGTTTTTGGCCAACTTTGAGCAGTCATAACTCCCATCTCAGGAGTTTGCTCGATTCCGAGTTTGTATGAGTGAGTTATGCCCTTTGGAAGTTTGGCAGTTGGCAGGGAAATCCGTCCGGAAATTTTAAGGGCATTTTGGTCTTTTCCCTAATCAATTCTTTTGGTTATATTTAAGTGTTGGACTGATTTTTTAGATCAGTTTGTCTCATTTTTAAAGAGTAAAGAGTTAGGGCTTGGGAGAGAAGAGAGAAAGAAGAGAAGGAAGAGGAGAAAGAGAAGAGCAATCACTGAGATCATCGTGGATATCGTCGGGGTGATCCCTACTAGGTATGTGAGTTCATAGTGATGGGTTGATTCTTTCCCCCAGACACCAAACTCGTTTTATTATTGAGAAAATATTGGTTGTGTTGTTTGGAGTTGTTGGTTGTGTTGTTGATATTGTTAATTGTGTTGTTAAAGTCCCTTGTTGATTTGGGACATGATTTGGTTGTGTTTTTGAGTTGAATCTCTTGTATGTTGGGGATTTTATGATCCTTAGTGTTGAGGTTGGTCCTTTCCCCCACACTCACAAATTTGTTTTATTTTCAAGAAAGAATTGGTTGTGTTGTTGAAGTTGTTGATTGTGGTGTTGAAGTTCCCTGTTTATTTGGGACATGATTTGGTTGTGATTTTGCTGCTGGAACCTTTGAGGTTGAGAGGGTTTAGAGTTGGAAAGAAACAAAGGAAAAAAAATCGGATTTTGGTGGAAAAGGGGTTGGGCTGTCGCGCACCCCAAAAAGGGACGCTGAACTTTCCCCTTGGGGCAGAACGCCCAGCAGGCCCCTCTGAAGTTTGAGGGCTGGCGCCCCGCACCTCTTAGAGCGCCAAGGACGCCAATCCTTCCCGTTACCTTCATTCCCCACTTTTTCATACATGTTCCTTGGTAAAGTACCTATGTTTTATAGTTTTTTCCAATACTTTAAGGTACATCTTAACATCCCAAACTCATCTATAACATGTGATCAAACACCTTGAATTCATAATCCGATTCAAGGAGAGTTAGTTTCCAAGTCAAGTGAAGTTAGAAGTCAAGTGAAGTTAGAGCCAAGCTTAGAAGTTAAGTAAGTCAAAGCAAGTTTTTTTTAAGTTGTTCAAGAGTCTTTAGTGAACGTTTTAACTTCATTTCAAGACTCAAGTTTCAAGTCAAGTAAAAG
>NW_006239350.1:135198-138715 GCF_000226075.1 Solanum tuberosum
TAGAGGCTTCATAGACAGTCAGTCAGTTAGTTTTGAGTATCTCATCTATGTATATATATATAATATTCTATTTTGAGACTCGAGTTGCCTTTTTGGCCAGATTTTGTCAGTTGGTTGTTTTATAACCTTTCATTGCATTGAGTTGTGCTGTTGAGTTAAGTTTCCGCTGAGTTAAGAAAGCCAGGCCAAGGGTTCGCTTGGGGCCAGCAATGGTCTCCGAGTGCCGGTCCCGCCCAGGGTATAGGCTCGGGGAGTGACAATCAAGTTATGTGAATCGTCTATATATCTATTTTGCTTCATTTGGACCTATTTCATTTCAATACTCAACAATATCGGGTTCTCTTCACATTCTAGAGACATTCAAATATCTAATTATACAAAAAAAAAGGTTTATACCAAACCAAGTTTTTAACACAATTGTTATCAGGATTCTAGTTTATAGCAAATGATTGTAAATCTGATAACGAGATAAACTACAAGTATAATACGAAAGAAAACAGATCATTACAAGGCTTCATCATTTCGATCCATGAACTCACCAGCATCTATTGATTAGTGTTCAACATTAGCTTCCACTTCCTGAAATTTCAATAGTACAAAACAAATAGTTAAGGTTGTGCCTGACAAAATTTTCACAATGACTCTATTTATAGAGTAAAAAAATAGCCATCTAGTTTAAACAAAAGCAACAACATACTGATTATTGCATCTATTACTCAACAATTCGAATGTTCTTTCTTTTCCATCTACTTATAATCAAGAAAATATGATTGAAGCCTCTCACAGGTCCTATCCTTATTTAGGAAAAGAATGACACGGTAATAAAGTTCCGATATCAGGAAAAAAATATATTCAATGTCTTGTCCTATATTTGGCAGCAAAAAAAAGGTGCAAAAAGAGCATAACAAGCTACACTAAGCAGAATCCTTACAAATTATCAGCTATGTGATGATTGTGGAGATTCCTGGTTACAACGTCCCTGGTCAAATATCGTCAGGGGATTAACAAGGCTTTCTACATAGATTTCTTCACATTGCATAACATGAGCAGTGTGCTTTAGTTGTCTTGTTGAACCATCATATATCATGATGGCTGAGTCAAGAACAAGCAAAATTTCACCGTGACGAATATGTATAGAGAATGTGAAAGTAGGTGCAACACATTTATGTGTCTTAATATTTTAAGGATATTCGATAGTGAACAATTTTTTCCAAGATACGTTAACTCCAGAATGCTTCATAATCCATATATCAGAGGTAGCAGCACCTCAATGACAAGTATAAAGCAGAGAAATATCACCTTCCACAACTCCCACGTTGAATTGTCTTTTCCACAACAGGGAAGCTCCAAGCTTCCCCATGTCCCGTCTGCTAAATCAAAAGAAGTGATGTTGCACACCTTGTAGTTATTAATACAAGTCGATGAAGTCCAATAAAGCTTCCCATTGACATATCTACCATAAAGATTTAATAGAAAGATGCCCTGAAGCTGATCATGGAGTGTTGTCCAAGAATTAGTCCTCAAACTGTATATGTTGACCACAGTCCTATGACGAATAGGATAATCGATAAATACAACTTTATAATCATCACGTGACTCATCATATCCAAAACCACATTTGATACCATCAGAGCACAAATTACTCGTAGACTTTAGTAATTCCTTTGACTTGGTAATAGTGGGGTTCCATATATATGCCTCTCTTTGGCGGACATGGACAACACAAATCAACCCATTGACAGAGCCGACAATGTGAGTTGATAAAGTTGATCTTTCGATGGGGGAATCAATGTGGAATAGCTCCTCAATGAGTTGTTGTTTGGTAAACAAGGGAGGGAGAGGACAAAACTTGAAATCATCGTTGGTGTTTCGAAATATAAGTCTGTGATAGATGTATCCTTTGTCATTAGCAGTTAACTTGATATGGTTCTTCACAAAAGCGAGGCTAGAGATTAGTTGAAGCCATGATTTAGAAACGCACATGAATTTCGACAGAGATTTGATAGGAATCCTTAAGAGGATCTCTGTTATGAGTTCATCAGGAAGAAAAAAAGGGATTATGGAATCACTGGCCATAGCAGAAGGATGTTTTTTCTGAATGGTAGTAGTTTGTGCCCTAAGTGTACAAGGAGTTGTAGTTTGATTGCAACACAGTTTATTACTTTAAATAGGATTCCGCTTCTTAAATACTTTCAATTAAATTCTTTAATTAGTTCATTCGGATCTTCACATCTATTTTACAGTTTTATTCATCAGAGAAATCAATGTATACAGTTCTATAATCAATTAAGCTATTTTAACCGATCCAAAAGCTGAAATTGGCTAGTAAATAGCTTTCTTAACTCTTCCATATTTAGTTTTCCCTTTATGAATTTCTCGACTATGGTAAGCTTACTGGCAAGATTAAAGAAAGTAATCTTCCGCACTAAAGAAAAGACAGCCAGTTGAATATCAATAGTAGTAGAAGCTGTTGTAGATCAATAGTTATATCTGGAGCATTTTCATAATTACTAAGTTTACTAGATCAATAATCTGTCACCCTGAAAAGTAGGGGAACCATTCCCGATGGAGAGGTCGTTCTGCTCCCTGTCCCCAAATATGGGGAATATAATCTCAAATATTCTTGCTCTAATCTGACCTAGCTGACGTAAGAAGCTAAAGAAATAACTCTTACAAGTTATCGGCTAAATGATTGTGAGGTTTCATGATATCAATAGGGGATCAACAAGGCTTTCTACATAGATTTCTGCAGCAGCACATTCCTCAAATCAATCAACAACCTCTACTTGCCTGGTTGAACCGTTATATGTCATGATAATGGGGGGAAGTAAAAGTAAAATTTCATCCTTATTCGACTGGTAACAAGGTACGGAGAAAATGGATGTAAAGAATATAAACTCCCCAAGGTCTTTAGGATGATCGACAGTAAAAATCTTTATCCATGATACTTCAACTCCACAATCCTTCCTAATCCACACATCGGAATTAGTTCCTTCAAGACAATTAATACAAAGCACAGAAAGATGACTTCCCACCACTCCCAGTGCCAACGGATAACTACCTTTTCCATAACTATCCGGGAGCTCCAACCTTCTCCATGTCTCATCTGCTAAATCAAGAGAAGTGATGTTGCACATATTGAATGCATCAACATCAGCTGATAAAGCCCAATAAAGGTTTCCATCAACAAATTTACCTGGAGAATTTAATAGAAAATTGCCCTGAAACTTATTAATTGTTCTCCAAGAATCAGCCCTTAAACTGTATATGTTGACTACGGTATCATATGAACCACTATCCTCATAAATGTCACGCCCCGAGCCTACACCCTGGGCGGGACCGGCACTCGGAGACCATTGCTGGCCCCAAGCGAACCCTTGGCCTGGCTTTCTTAACTCAGCGAAAACCTGACTCAACAAAATAACTCAATGCCATGCAAAGACATAAACAACTTAACTGATAAAAATATGGCCCAAAGGGCAACTCAAGTCTCAAAATAGAATATTTACATATACAT
>NW_006239350.1:140797-157539 GCF_000226075.1 Solanum tuberosum
TGAATAACTACCACTTTGTAATCATCACGTGTTTCGTCATATCCAAAACCATATTTGAGATAGTAAGAGCAATTGTTCCTCAACTTGGCTCCAAATGTAGGCAATTTCTTAGACTTGTTAATAACGGGGTTCCATAGAACTGTCTCCTCTATTTTACTATACAGACAAATCAATTTGTTGACAGAACCGGCAATCCAAGTATAAATAGTGGGGTTTTCCATTGGAGAACCAATGTCAAATAGCTCGGTGCTTCGTTCTTTGTTAAGCTTGGAAGGGAGACAACATACCTTAAAATTGCATGCGAATTCTTGAAAAATAATCCTGTGGTGGCTGTATTCTTTGTCGTTAGCTGTTAATTTCAAATGGTTTTTTATAAACTTCATGCTGGAGATTAGTTCAAGCCATGATTGTGAAACACACATGAACTTCAACAGAGACTTTGGGGGCACCTCTAAGAGGATCTCTATGATGATTTCATGAGGAAGAACAGAGATTGTCGATTCAGCCATAAGTCTAATGGTGCAGCTTTTGTGTGTATTTTTTGTTAGTATAATACATAAGTTGTCGAGGTAGGGGGTAAGGTTTCGTAGACTTATGGTATGATGTTGTAAGGTCAAGAAACAAAAATAGAAACTTATAGAGAAAGGGATATGTCTGATGGATCTTTTCTTTGTGTTATCCTATTAGACATGGCTGAGATCCCCAAGCTACGTGGTGAAGAGATCAATGTTTTTGGAGGGAAATGGTCTGTGATAACAACATCTTTCACTTTTTTTTGAATTGTTTTCTGGATTTTATATCATAAATAATTATTATAATGATATGGAAATCTTTGTACTTCAAGACAAATTCTAGGTGAAATGTGATTTTTTATAGTATTTTTTTTCTCCCTCTCAATGTTCAGTTCCTCAGTTTATTGTAATTCTCAGTCATCTTCATTTGGTAAACCAATTTTCAACGATACTAAAAATACCCCTAAGTCGTTGATCGAAGTTCCTGTGTCTGAAAAGATAGAATGGGCAAAAGGAGATGGTTCCAAAGGCATTAAGGAGTTAAGAGATGTTCTGTTTAATGAAATGCAATCCTGGTTTCTTAAATGCATGGGCAAAAGGAGACGGTTCCAATGATATATTTCTTTAAAAACTTTTTGTTCTGTTTAGTGAATCAAAAAATCTTTTAACTTTGCATTGTAACTTTGCATTGATTTCTTTTGAAGGGTAATTGTCTAAATATATTCATTGTTGGTATTTTTAAAAAAAAAATTGTTTATGGCAGTTGTCTTGATTGAGGAGAAGGAGTCATAGTTTGATTGCAACACAGTCTTGAACTATAAATTTTTATTAAAATTGGATGACTGGACTTAACATATTTAGAAATCCTAATTTGGATAGAAGTAGATATTTGAAGTATAAATGGATTGGGATTAAGTATCGTCTTAAATTGTTTTTGGCGTTTGTACATAAACATAAATCCTAATTTGGATAGAAGTAGATATTTGAAGTATAAATGGATTGGGATTAAGTATCGTCTTATCAACCAAGGACATAGTTTTTTTTTTTGCTGCACATTCTGATTGTAGTCCTCTATGTGGATATTTTTGTTAATGGTATCAGTAGGAGGGGGTTCAGATTTTTGGTTGTAGGGGTCCGGTGAAACATAGGTGTTACCAGTGGTTTGAAGAGAACTAGTCATTGGTTTTGGATGTGAGAGAGGGTGTCCGCGGTTATTGGAAAAGCAAGGGAAGAAGCCACAAGCAAACCTTAGCTCATCTTCACATTCATATATATAGAAATATCAGACCTATTTAGAGTTGATTACACAGGAGTTGGGTTCATTCCGATATCCATCTTGCTTCATTTGGACCTGTTTCATTCTGTTACTCAACAATATTGAGTTCTCTTCACATTCTAGAGACATTCAAAATATCTAATTATACAACAAAAGACTTATACCAAACCATGTTTTTAACACGATTGTAAATCTGGTAACAAGATAGTATTACAATTCCGGTACTGAATACAACAGACACAATGGAGAAGGCAAAACAGATCAGTAATGTATCAAAATAAACATCAAAAACAGAAATATCATGGCTTCATCATTTCAATCCATGCAGTCAGAAAGTATGGATCGATGAGTGCTCAACATTAGCTTCCACTTCCTGAAATTCAATAGCAGAAAACAAATTTTGGTTGCATCTGACAAAATTTGAACACATGACTAGTAATAGAGGACACAAAATGCGAGCGAATCATTTCTCAATGTAAACGGATGTTCAGTTAACTGTTTAGCAATGAAAATGAACAGATACATTAAGCTGAAGTCCTTAACTGACATCTAACTCACCACAATTTCCATACATACACATCAGTTCTGTTCTTTTCCTTTCCTTTTTTTCCTTATTGAAAAGTATTACATGAATAATTCACCAAGACATTGTCAAGAGTATGCATAGTTGGTTTTTAGGCTCGGCCACTGTCACTACCAAATTAGGTCAACACCACGTTGACAGAGTTTTAAGCCATTACAATTATTCAATATGGTATAGAAATTGTCTAACCAATGGTAGTATCATTAGTGAACAATAGATAGAATGTGACCATAACTCTCTTCTTTGAGGGATAATATCAAATCCCCTTCTCATCCCACCATCTTCTACAAGTCTATTGACGGTCTCTATTCCAAAAAGACAAAGGAGCAAAGATACAGGGCCCCTTTCGAACTTCCAGTGTGTCGAAATTTTAGAGAAATAATGCTTACAAAACTACAAGCTATAGAAGCAAATATGATGTATGGATATATATTCATTGTTTTGCCACCTTATCAGGAATATAATATTCAATGTCTTGGCCTATATTTGACAAAATAAGAAAGTGCAAAAAGAGCATACCTGCTAAACTAAAGCATAATTCTCAGCTAAGTGATTCAGAATATGACGTCCCTGGTCAAATATCGTCAGGGGATTAACAATGCTTTCTACATAGATTTCTATAGCATCATATCCTCCATCATCAACAGATTCCTCCACATAAACACTGTACTTTAGTCGTCTGGTTGAACCGTCAAATATCATGATTAATGGGGGAAGCAAAAGTAAAAAGTCTCCGTTATTTGACTCATGAAATTGTATAGTGAATGGATCAAGGAGTGTAGAAACCATAAATAGCGACAGATCTGGATGATGTTTGATGGTAAACAATTTCGTCCAAACTCCACAATTCTTGAAAATCCAGACATCCGATGAAGTATTCGTAAAATTACTTGTATTAATCAGCGAAAGGTCATTTCCCACAACTCCGAGTTGATAATTACAATTGTCTTGTCTAAAAATGGGAAGCTCCAAAGTTCCCCATGTCTCGTCTGCTATATCAAAAGAAATGATTTTGTTAATACCAAGACGATTACATGAAATCCAGTTAATCTTCCCATCGATATATTTACCCAAAGTATTTGTTAGAAAGTTTCCCTGTATCTGGTCATGTACTGTTGTCCAAGAATCAGTCCGTAAACTGTAAATGTAGACCACAATCTTCGGATTGGACACATTGGACATACTATCATAGTAACAAAGACTAGAATAATTGATGAACAGAACTTTATAATCGTCACAAGACTTGTCATATCCAAAACCAAGTTTTGTATTGGAAGAGGAACGCAATGGCGAATCATGTATTTTCTTTGACTTTCTAATAGTTGGGTTCCATATATACATCTCCAATTCGTGATTGCAGAGACAGATGAGTCCATTAACAGAACCGACAAAGAATGATAAATTCGGAGGATCCATGCGAATTAGCTCCTCATCAGTTACTTGTCGTTTGTTAAACAGAGGAGGGAGACGACAAAACTGGAGGTTTTCAAATATAATACCATGGTTTCTGAATTTTTTATCATTGGCTGCTATTTTCAGATGTGTATTCACAAAATGAGGGCTAGAGATTTGTTAATTCCACGATTTTGAAACGGATGTAAATCTCATTAGAGACTATGCGGGCAGCCGTAAGAGAATGTCTGTAAGGATTTCATTTGGGATTATGATTTCAGTTGTTGTAGAAATAGGAGTAGTGAAAATGAAACGATACCATGAGAGAAGGAACTTGAATAGAAGGGTCTGATAAATCCAATCCCGAAATGAAAGAAACGAAAACATGGCGAACAGAGAGTGAAAAACAGAGCAGACAGTGAGGCAGAGTAGTATTTTTGTTTTTCCAACGGCTCTCACTTATATATTAAAGGTGTCGGCACGTTAAATAAAAGAAGAGACTGCTAAACCTAATTAAAAGAGGATGGAATACTGAATATATTTAGAATAATTTTAAATGTGATCTAATATCTATTATATATATTTAGAATAATTTTAAATGTGATCTAGCATTTATTATATATATAATAATTTTAAATGTGATCTAATATGTATTATATATATTTAGAGTAATTTTAAATGTGATCTAGCATTTATTATATATATAATAATTTTAAATGTGATCTAATATGTATTATATATATTTAGAGTAATTTTAAATGTGATCTAGCATTTATTATATATATAATAATTTTAAATGTGATCTAATATCATTATATATATTTA
This sequence comes from Solanum tuberosum, assembly GCF_000226075.1. Classification (NCBI taxonomy): domain Eukaryota; kingdom Viridiplantae; phylum Streptophyta; class Magnoliopsida; order Solanales; family Solanaceae; genus Solanum; species Solanum tuberosum. The sequence continues at coordinate 145,386 of NW_006239350.1, forward strand.
GAAAATTTTAAAATTCAAAGTTCAAGATGAATGTTTGAAATTTTTTCAACTTTTGCCTTTTCCTTGAATGGAGTTTTGTATTTTCTAGGAGATAAATTGCACAATTTGCAAAGATAAATTTACGATTTCACAAAGGGTAATAGTGAAAAATATGGGAGATCAAGAATCAAATCTCTCCTCGTCTAAGCCTTGACGAGCAGATAATATCAAAGTAAGCATAATAATATTTTGCGTGGAAAATAATAAAGTGACAAAGTCATGTGAATTCGCATCTGGCTCGTTTGCGTTCATAGCAACACGGTTAATGGATAGAAGAATTGAGTTTCATCAGCAGGCATTCCCTTGAGAAGCTTGCCTCGAAGTCGAAGACTTCCCTATTGGAGATACCACATTTATTTTACACTAAAAACTTGTCATGTGGAATTGTAAGTCATAAAAACGGTCTTTCTATCTCCATGAGGTAGGAATAAGTCTGAGTACACTTTGTCCTCCTGTTCTACCTCATTATGCTACTACGTTGGGTTTGTTGTTATTGTTGGCTCAATGTGAAGATGAATTATATGGATGTAATTCACTCTTAATTGTAGCTAAAAGTAGTAGCTAGACAACTGAGTGGTATGTCAATACGAGGAAATTAAGTAAGCTCAAATTAAGGAATATTAATTTTCTTGTCATATTACACTAGGTAACTTATAATGATTTTACTTTTAGTATTTTGTGAGGAATGATATCTCGTCTATTCGAAGGTTCTTTTATTTATTAATGAAGAACGAAGGAAAAAAAATCATCCCGTCTATAAATTGCTTTGGATCAAGGTATAGAAACAATAGCTTGTCCTGAATACACGTGCACTTCCTTTTTCCTTTTTTTATTGCGTCTTTTTAGCATAGTTGATGCATATTGTATTTAGTTTTTTAGCAGATAAGTAATTTAGTGTTCAATGATGGAAGGACGTTATATACACACACTCACACGAAATTGGTAAAAGGTGTAATAGAGCACATTAACATATTACAAAATCCAAATCTATTTCCAATAAAAACTTATTAATTCAAACAAATGCTTTTGAATACAAATATTGCACGAATCTAGAAATGCTAACAAGAAAATATGATGTATGGATTCATATATATATTTTAAACTAAGCAGAACTCTTACAGGATATTGTTAGGGGATTAACAATGCTTTCTCCATAGATTTCTGCAGTATTGCATTCCTTAACAATAGCACTGTGCTTGAATTTTTTAGTTGAACCATCAAATATCATGATTTTTCCTGGAATCAAGAGTAAAATTTCACCCTTATCTGACTGGTGAATAGAAAATGTGAAAATGGGTGAATCAAACCTATACAATACGACATATTGAGGATATTCGATGGTGAACCGTTTCATCCATGATACATTAACTCTGCGATCTTTCAAAATCCAGACATCAGAGGTAGTACCTGGCTTACAAGTATAGAGCATAGAAAGTTCACTTTCCACAACTCCCAGTTTGATATTAAAAACTTCTTCTCCACAAATGGGAAGCTCCAAGCTTCCCCATGTCTCGTCTGCTACATCAAAAGAAATGATGTTGCGCACATTGTAATCATGAATACCCGTAGATGCAGCCCAATAAATCTTCCCATTGATAAATTTACCTGAATAATTTAATAGAAAGATTCCCTGAAGTTGGTCATGGAATGTTGTCCAAGAATCAGTTCTCGAACTGTAAATTTTGACAACAACCCTTAGGTTGGACAACTCACCATTGCAAGAATAACCACAATAATCAATAAATAGGGCTTTATAATCGTTACGTGAGTCATCGTATCCAAAACCATATTTGGTATAGCGAGAGGTACCCCACGACGACTTAAGTAACTTCTTAGACTTCTTAATGGTAGGGTTCCATATATATGTATCCCTTCTCCGACTAAAAAGACAAATCAACCCATTGACCGAACCCACAAAGAAAGGTGGTGAACAGGGAGGATCCATGTGAAATAGCTCTTGAGTGAGTTGTTGTTTGTTAAACAGAGGAGGGAGTGAACAAAACCTGATATTTTCAAAGAAGCCTGGAAATAGAACTGTATGATATTTGTTTAATTTGAGATGGGTATTCAAAAAATCGGGGCTAGATATGAGTTGATGCCATGATTTTGACACACACATACATTTCAAGAGAGACTTTGTGGGCAGCCTTAAGAGAATGTCTGTTATGATTTCATTTGGGAGTATCGAATCATGATTTGTAGTGAAAATGAAACGATACCAAGAGAGAAGGAATTTGACCAGAAGGGTCTGATAAATCCAATCCCCAAAAGATAGAAACGAAAACATGGCGGGCGAGCAAGAGAGTGAAAACAGAGCAGAGAGTGAGGGGTGAAGGAGGAGTTGTATTTTTGTTTTTCCAATGGCTCTTGACTTATATATAGACTGCTAAACCTAATTAAAAGATGATGGAATACTAAATATATTTAGAATAATTTTAAATGTGATTTGATATATGTTATATATATTTAGGATAATTCTAAGTGTGATATAATGTATATTATATATGTATAGAATAATTTTGAATGTGATCTAATATCTGTTATATATATTTCGAATAATTTTAAATGTGATCTGATATCTATTATATATATATATATATATATTTAGAACAATTTAAAATGTGATCTAGCTAGTATATATTATATATATTTAGAATAATTTTAAATGTGATCTAATATCTGTTATATATATATAGAACAATTTTAAATGTGATCTAGCTAATATCTATTATATATATTAGAATAATTTAAATGTGATCTAGCTAGTATCTATTATATATATTAGAATAATTATAAATGTGATCTACTGTATGTATATATATATATATATATTTAGAGAGAGAGAGAGAGAGAACAATTTTAAATCTGATCTAGCTAATATCTATTATATATATTTAGATTAATTTTTAATGTGATCTATAATCTATTATATATATGTGTGTGTGTGTGTGAAATTCTAGACTAAAGACCTCATTTCACCATTGAAGGTTCTGGAAGAAAAACTGAATTAGAAAAGAGGAAGAAGAATCGTTTATTTCATCATCTGATCAGTGTTACAATTGTGCCTTATTTATACTTATATTTTAGATTCAATCCACTAGAAATACATTCTCTAACTAACTTTGATTCCCTATCCAATGACAGCTAATTACCCTTTTAACCCACTAACTGATTAATCCCATACTAACTACTTCTAAACAGTTATAGCCAACTGTGTACAGTAATAACAGAAAATGGGAATTCAACACTCCCCCTCAAGCTGAAGGGTGCAGAATGTTAAGCACACCTAGCTTGCCTAACAAATGCAAGTGTTGAGTATGATTCAACCCTTTTGTTAACAAATCAGCTATTTGTTGTTGTGTGTGCACATACACTGTTTGGATTACACCAGCCTTGACTTTGTCTCGAATGAAATGGCAATCGATTTCAATGTGTTTGGTCCTTTCATGAAACACAGGGTTTGCTGCTAGCTGAATGGCAGACTTGCTATCACTCAATACTGTGATTGGCATCTGAATGGACACATTAAGCTCATTGAACAACCCTATCAACCAAGTTACTTCTGCTATAGCTGAAGCCATGCTTCTATACTCAGCTTCAGCTGAGCTTCTAGATACTGTCTGCTGCTTCTTTGATTTCCATGACACTATAGACTCTCCAAACTTTACAATATACCTTGTAACTGATCTTCTAGTATTAGGGCAAGCAGCCCAATCTGAATCACACCAATATGTCAATATTGTGGTAGGTTGAGCCTTCAACCAAATACCTTGGCCAACTGTTCCTTTCAGATACCTCACCACCCTGATAGCTGCTTTCCAATGGGACCTTTTCGGATGTTGCATAAATTGACTAAGTGTCTGAACAGCATAACTGATGTCAGGTCAAGTAATTGTGGCATACATTAACTTGCCTACCAACCTTTGATAAGCTGAGCAATCTATTAATACATCATCTCCATGTAACCCAGTAGCTTTATCAAATTCCACTGAGGTCAATCTCAAATTGGATTCTAATGGAGTAGCTGCTGTTTTTGCACCACTTAGACCAGTATCAGAAATTAGCTCTAACATGTACTTCCTTTGATTCAGAATGATGCCATTCTTGGATCTTAACACCTCAATTCCCAAGAAATACTTAAGCTCTCCCAAATCTTTAAGTTTGAATTGTTTATGCAATGTCTCCTTTGCTTCTTTGATCAGTGCCTCATTGTCCCCAGTAATGAGTAAGTCATCAACATATATCAAAATAATAACCATCCCCTCTGGTTTCTACAAAGTGAACAAGGAGTAGTCATGAGAACTTTGAATGAAGCCTGCTGATAATAAAGTGTTGGTGAGCTTGATGTTCCACTGTCTAGAGGCCTGCTTAAGGCCATACAAGGACTTGATCAACTTGCAAACTTTAGTGGTCCCTTGAGTTCTAAAACCTTCAGGCATCTCCATATAAACCTCCTCATCCAGGTCACCTTGTAAAAAAGCATTGTATACATCTATTTGATAAAGAGACCAGCTTTTTGAAACAGCTAAAGCAATGACACATCTAACCGTAACCATTTTTGCAACTGGAGAAAAAGTGTCATGATAGTCTATTCCCTCCTGTTGACTATAGCCCTTGGCTACAAGTCTGGCCTTGAACCTTTCCACATCACCATTAGCTTGATATTTTATCTTATAGATCCACTTAGAACCAACTGCATGTTTGTCTTTAGGCAAATCAACGACCATCCAGGTTTTGTTGTCTTCTAGTGCCTTGATTTCAAGTTTCATAGCATCAATCCATCTATCATCAGTACTAGCTTGTTTAAAGGTCTGAGGCTCAGTTAAGGTTGAAAACTTGGCAAGATAGATGTGATACTTTGATGACACATGAGTATAACTGAGATGATTAGCAATGGGATACCTGCTACTGTGTCCCTTTATAGAAGTTGAGTAATCTGTCATCCAAATAGGTGGTCTAGTTGTCCTGGTAGACCTCCTAGTAGAAGTTATAGGTGGTTGGGCATTTATTGACTCAGCAGTGTCAACTGAGTTGTCAATGTTGGGCAATATCTCTGTAGGCTCATCACCAATGCCTGCAACCACAGGAACAACAGGTGGGCAATCCTCTGGTACAACCACTTCCAGATAGGCAGGATCTTCAAAACATTCAGGTGACACACTTGTAACAAGTTCTTTAGGAAGTTGTGGAGAAGCAAAGGGAAATATCTGTTCTTGAAAAACAACATCTCTACTGACCAGAAGCTTGTTTGTGTGTAAGTCCAATAACAAATATCCCTTTTGAATTTCTGAATACCCCATCAGAACAACAGACTTTGCCATTTCTGAGAACTTGTCATTCCTTGGAATAACTGATGGATAGCCAAGACATCCTATGACTCTCAAATGACCAAGGGTAGGGGATTTTGAGAACATCATCCCATAAGGACTCTTGCCACCATTAAGTGCTGGTGTTGGTAATCTGTTGATAAGATATACTGCTTCTTTGACACAAAGACCCCAATATATGAGGGGCATACAGGCCTGAAATCTGATTGCCCTAGCTACATTCAAAATATGTCTGTGTTTCCTTTCTACCACACCATTTTGCTGTGGTGTGTGAGGACAACTACTCTGATGTGAGATACCCAAATTTAGGAACAACTCCTTGCACTGAGAGTTGAAGAACTCAGTCCTATTGTCTGATCTTACTGTCTTTATGGTGGAACCAAATTGGTTCTTAATCAGTAATAAGAAATTCTTTATGGCTACAACAGTTTCAGATTTAAGCTGCAATAAATGAATCCATGTATATCTGCTATAATCATCAACAATTGTCAAGAAGTACTATTTCTTATCAAATGTAGGAATCTTATATGGTCCCCATAGATCCATATGTACAAGTTCAAATGACATAGATGTTTTGGAATTACTAATAGGAAATGACAATCTAGGCTGCTTAGCTAAAGGGCAGACAGAACAACTATTCAGTAGTTCAACATCCTTATTATTATGCAGTAAATCTAAGCATTTCAAAACATGAGAAGAAGGGTGGCCAAGTCTTCTATGCCACAGATCACAGTCCTACAGTGATACTCCTGCAACTATTTTCTGATTACTTTGAGTTCCACAAGTGTTCTGTATGTCAGGGTCATCTCTGAGTATGTATAAACTTCCTTCTTCCCTACCAATCCCCTTCACCCTGCCACTGTAAAGGTCCTAAAAGACACAGAAGTCAGGGTAAAAGGAAACAAAGCATGAAAGTTCCCTGGTTATTTGTGACACTGATAGTAAGTTGAACTTAAAATCAGGAACACATAGCACATCCTTGACAGTTTCATTGTCAAACAGAGATATCTCTCCTATGTGTGATATAGTGGCTTTATCACCAGTAGGCAAATTCACCTTGTCATGATGAGGATCAGTTATGCATCTACTGTTTGCTAATAAGTGTTTATCTTCTGTTATATGATGAGAAGCTCCAGAATCTATTATCCATCTATGTAAGCTAGCATTTGTTGAAAAACAATTAGTCATACCTGTCAAGTTGGCCTGCTTCATGTCCTTGTTGTCTTTGCCCAGCATATTCAATATTTGCTTGTATTCTCCATCAGTGAATGTATGTCCTTTAGTGATAAAGGCATTATTCACCTCATGACTGGTAGATGCCACTTGAGTTTGATCTAGATGATCTTTTGAAATGTTGTTTGCTAGATGATTTCCTGTTTGATCTCCAAAGTTGCCATATCCATGATTTCCATGTCCTCCAGAATGAGAATTGGATGGACTTGCCTTTAAGTTGTTAAAACCAGATTTCTTCCTGTTTTTCCAGTCAGCTGGATAGCCAATTAGTTTGTAACATTTCTCCTTAGTATGTCCAGTGTAGTGACAATATTCACATCTTCTTCCTTTGTAATTCAGATTTCCCTGATTATAGTTTTGTCCTCTGTTAACATTCATAGCAATTGTTTCTGGCATTGCATTAGCAATTACCACACAAGTATTTTGTTGCTGGATCTAATCCTCTATAATCATAGCATAAGCTTGATTAATGGATGGAGTAACACCTTTCAACAAAATTTGTCTCTTAGCCTGCTCGTAAGACTCATTCAAACCACTGAGAAACTGAATCAATCTAAGCTGATAGAGATGATCTGCATACTCCTTTGATTTTGGACAAGCACAACTCGGTGAAGGCACAAGTGCATCAAATTCACCCCAGAGATTCTTCAATTTAGTATAGTAAGTCGAGACAGAGTCTGTACCTTGTGATAATGTGTTGATCTCCCTATGCAGTTGATAAATCCTCATTCGATTTACCTTATCGAACCTCTCCTTTAAGTCTTCCCATACTGTATATGCACTGGTAGCATAAACTATTCCACTCAGAAGATTTTCACTAACTGCACTCATCAACCACGATAGAACTATTGCATTACAGGTTTCCATTGTTCATGCAATTCTTCTCGATACAAAGATCTGCTGCAAGCTCCCGTAACAAATCCATATTTCCTCTTCCCTAACAGAGCAATTCGCATTGACCTACTCCAAATTCCATAGTTCTCAGGACCAGTGAGTTTGATAGGAATCAAAGCTGCACCTGAAGCATCTGATGGACCTATATAGAGAGGATCATTCTGATCTATTCTCACGTTCGCCATTGTCGTCTTCTTCGCAACTTTGTTGTATTGAAACAATACTCTGATCTACTAGATAACAAGCATAACCTGCTCTGATACCATGTGAAATTCTAGACTAAAGACCTCATTTCACCATTGAAGGTTCTATCCCTATCCAATTACAGCTAATTACCCTTTTAACCCACTAACTGATTAATCCCATACTAACTACTTCTAAACAGTAATAACCAACTGTGTACAGTAATAACAGAAAATGAATTCAACAATATATATATATATATATATATATATATATATATATATTTATTTAGAACAATTTTAAATGTGATCTAGCTATTATCTATTATATATATTTTAGAATAATTTTAAATTTGATCTAGTGTCTATTATATATATTTAGAATAATTTTAACTGTGATCTAGTTAGTATCTATAGAGAATGGAACAAATTGGTGGATTGTTTAACTAATAATGTTGTTCATTTTGCAGGTACAAATACAATTACAGAAACATACAATCTGGTTCAAGAATTACCACTTCAGGCTCAAGCTATTCTTCTATTGGAAAAATGCAAAATCCCCAATTTGCGCATTAAGAAAGTACAGAATACGGGTTTTACCATACATACAAACACTTCAAGATGAAACTGAGAAGATATATACCAACAGAAACAGGAACATTTCCAAGGAATTTAAGTTAGCTAAACATTGAGAGATGGTTCAGTTCATACATGTTCCTCCGAGACTGTATTATTTGTATACAGTGGTATTAGTTCCTTTGGAACTCATTTCGTACACAATGGACGAGTATGGGCAATGATACTGATACTGTCGTGACTATTTCTCAAATGGTTCTGGTCATTTTGTCGATCTATTTTTTCCTTCTCAATCTTTGAGCCGAAGAAGTCTTCTATGAGATTGATTCCATGACATTTCTGAGAGTTTTAAATGTCTACATGGAAATCACTCAAGCTCAAGGAGATTAATGAATCTTAGACAAGAAAGAGGCCATGGAAGGGCATGGAAGCTTTTGGCAAGCTCAGATGATGAAGATCGGATAGTCCCATCCGGGTCTTAGATTTTGTGTGGTTCTTGCTCCTTCTTTCTTTTTCCTTTTTGTTTGTTTATTTTTTCATTTTGTACTCAAGTCACTTTTGGGCTCGTGTAGGTTGTTTTCGTTGTTTTGTTTTATAATAAATGAGTTGCGGCCCAATTTGAACCAATTTTTTTTATGATTTCACAAAGGATAATAGTGAAAAATATGGGAGATCAAGAGTCAAATCCCTTCTCGACTAAGCCTCGATGAGAAGATAATATCAAAGTAATCATAATAATATTTTGCGTGGAAAATAATAAAGTGACAAAGTCATGTGAATTCCCATCTGGCTTGTTTGTGTTCATAGCAACACGGTTAATGGAACAGTTGTCATACTAGTGACTTGGGTAATTATAAAGATGTACATAGTGTGAGGTCCATCACGTGTTCTATATATTAGTCAATTTTTGCTACTCAATTGCTACAAGTAATTGTTAAAAAGGAATAGTGATAAGAGTTGAAAATAAAAGATTCGGTGGTTGGCAAATTGGTAAGATTTGCAACCCTTTGGACTTTGCTACATTTGCATATGTCATTAGTGACATAGACATGGTTTTCTCCTTCTATAAATAGAGCATTCTTGCTCATTTGTAAAACACAAAAAGTTAGAGAGAAAAAATATATTTTGAGAGCAAAGTGAGGTATTCCATAGACTATATAAGAAAAAATAGTTTGTGAAGAAAAATAGAGTGTGAGCGATATTTTAGTAAGGTGGAAATCAAAAGAGTGTTATTCCTTTTGAGTGTGTAGTAGTCACTTCGAGTATTGTATTCGTAACTGTGTGTAAAAATTCCTTGCTATAGTGATATCAGTTGCTCCTCTTGGCCCGTGATTTTTTCCCTTAATTAGAAGGGTTTCCACGTAAAATTTTTGGTGTCATTATTTTCCCATTTTATTTCCATTATTTTGACCATATTTATTTTTTGTGTTAGTTCGCGTTTTCCCAACACATAGAAGAACTGAGTTTCATCAGCAGGCATTCCCTTGAGAAGCTTGCCTCAAAGTCGAGGATTCCCTATTGGAGATACCACATTTATGTTACACTAAAACCTTGTCATGTGGAATTGTAAGTCTTAAACACAGTCTTTCTATCTCCACGAGATAGGAATAAGTTTAAGTATGCTTTGTTCTCCTCATACCTCATTATGGTACTACACTGGGTTTGTTGTTATTGTTGGCTCAATGCGAAGATGGATTATATAGATGTAACTCACTCTTAATTGTAGCTGAAAATAGTATCTAGGCAACCAAGTGGTATATCAATAAGAGGAAAGTACACTCAGATTAAGAAATACTATATTAATTTTCTTGTCGAATTACACTAGGTAACTTATAGTAATTTTACTTTTAGTATTTTGTGAGAATGATATTTTTGTCTATAAATTGCTTTGGATCAAAGTATAGAAATAATATCTTGTCTAGAATACATGTGCACTTCCTTTTTCATTTTTTGTAGTGCCTTTTTCTTGTCTAGAATACATGTCCATTCGAAGTTGGGCTGTCTAGATAAGGAAAGTCAAAACCGGATTTTAGAGGGATATTTTGGTCTTTTCCTTACCAAATCAGAATTATTCGTTTTTAGTAAGATTTTAAGGGTCTAATCCTATTAGGTTCAATTTTATAATCCTAAAATACGTCTAGGGTTTTAGTTGAGAGTTCAAGAAGAGAAAAGAAGAGAAAAGAAGAGAAAAGAGGAGAAAAGATGAGAGGATCAAGCGTTCATCGAGAGTCTTACGTTTTGTTGCAGATTTTCGCCATGGGTTTAATCCCTAAGAAGTATGTAAGCTTCCATAGTGTTGGGTTAGTTCACCCACACACCAATCATGTTATTTTCAACAATATTTCATTCTTGAAGTTGAAAGATTAGAGTTCTTGATGAGTTCTAGATAGGTGTTCTTGAAGTTCATTCTACATATTGTTGTGTTGGGGTTTTGATGATTTCTTCAGATGAAATTTAGTGATTTGAGTGTTGTTTTAAGTAGATTAGAGTGTAATTAAGTTAAGTAATCGAATCCAAGTGATTGGGGAAGAAACTGTTCGATTCTAGGCGAGTTAGGGTGAGAAAACGAGCAAAGAAAGTCGTCGAAGTTTTCTGGGTTGGGGCCTGGCGTATCACGCCAGCCAGAGCTCCCCAACCACTTCTCTGAACTTTAGGGGATGGCGCCCCGCACCACTCAGAGCGCCAGGGTCGCCTGCCCCCACTCGTTCTTCATCGTTTCGTCCGTTTGAGTTCTTTCAAAGGGTACATTTACTCCCCTTTGATTCTAAACACTCTAAACTACTTCTAAACACCTAGAAAACATTCATAACCTTGAATTCATAATTCAAATTCAAGGTAGAGTTAAGAATTAAGTTTTGAGAATTCTTTCGAACATTCTAAGAAAGTCCCTTGAGTCCTTTCGTGGAGTCTTCTACAACTTCTAGTAACTTGTTTCAAGACCCAAGTAAGTGAGCATGAGAGTGATGAGAATGTATTCACGAGTCTACTTTGTCATCATGAGATCCTTAATATCATTAACCATAACTCTTGAATTCAAAATTCACATTCAAGAGAGAGTTAAGAGTAGAGTTTCAAGGAAGACTTTGAGTTCAATGGTTAATCCTTTGAGATCCATCATCGATTTGAGTTAAGTTTGAGGAAATAAGTAAGAGAAAGAGAAAAGTTGTATACATGAGTTCCATGTAGTTTGTAGACCTTCGAGTCGAGTCGTTCATGCCCAAAAATGTCATGACCCTAGCCTACATCATGGACGTGGCCGGCACTCGAAAACCATTGTTGGTCCCTAAGCAAACCCTCATCCTGGCTGACTACAAGCGGAAAACTGATTCAAGCATCCAAAGCTTAAAAACTGAATAAAATCAATAACTCAAATACAAACTTTTACTCAAAAGAAAACTCTGAATAAAAATAATATATTCAAATCGCCATAAAATAGGCAACTTAAGTCTTTAAAACATTTAATAAAATAAATAAATAATACAGACTTCTCAACTATACTGACTATCTATAAAGTCTCTAACTGATAAAGATGGAAGTCGGGACAAGACCCACGACATCCTGACTAAACTGAAAAGTAAATGAAATCCTCCGGAAACAAGAAGGCTCACCATAGCTAACTCAAACTCCCGGATGTATCAATGAATCTCCTGTTGATGATCCTAAATACTTGTGTCTGCATCATGAGAAGATGCAGGTCAAATGGCTCAGCACGTGGAATGTACGAGTATGTAAGAGGAATTCTAAAACATAAACATAAGCTTGAAACTTGATAAAAAGGAAACATACTTACCTCTTCTCAAACTTTCTCAACTCAAGAAATACTCAAGGATACTCAAAGCTACACAACTTAATCAACTCATAAGTACTCAAGGATAAGATACTCAACTCAAAGATATGATACTC
>NW_006239350.1:158145-159070 GCF_000226075.1 Solanum tuberosum
TCAATGCAAGGTTTTCAATAACCATAGATAGAACTCAATACTTGGAACTCAAGAACTTCAATGATACTACTCATCTTAAGATTTTTTTGACTTATAGTGTTCATGCGGAATTATAGGCATGAAATATTCAACTCAAGTACTCAAAGATGCTTCTCAAAAGGGATTTGGAACTCAACACTTAAACGCTTAAAACATGAAGATACCACTTCTCTGAAAGATGCTCAACTTACGAAGTTCATGCGGAATTATGGGCATGAAATAACTTGACTCGATGGTCTACATAACAATATAAAACTCATGTATAAGACCCTTCTCATTCTCTTACTTACTTACTCAAAACATAACTCAAATCAACGGTTGATCTCAAAGGATTCGCAATTGAACTCAAAGGTTTTATTTAACTCTACTCTTAACTCTCTCTTGAATGTGAATTATGACTTCAAGAGTTATGTTTCATGATTTGAAGGATTTATTGATGACAAAGTAGACTCATGAATACATTCTCATACTCACTTGCTCGAGTCTTGAAACAAGTTACTAGAAGTTGTAGAAGACTCCACAAAAAAACTCAAAGGGACTTTCTTAGAATATTCGAAAGAATTCTCAAAACTTAACTCTCAACTCAACCTTGAATTTGAACTATTAATTCAAGGTTATGATCATGTTATGAATGATTTCTAGGTGTGTTTAGAAGTAGTTTAGAGTGTTTAGAATCAAAGGGGAGTAAATGTATCCTTTGAAAGAACTCAAACGGACGAAACGATGAAGTACGAGTGGGGGCAGGCGACCCTGGGGCTCTGAGTGGCGCGGGGCGCCATCCCCTAAAGTTCAGAGAAGTGGTTGGGGCGCTCTGGCTGGCGTGATACGCCAGGCCCCAACCCAGAAAACTTCGACGACTTTCTTTGCTCGTTTTCTCACCCTAACT
>NW_006239350.1:159329-160229 GCF_000226075.1 Solanum tuberosum
ATTAGACCCTTAAAATATTACTAAAAATGAATTAAATCTGATTGGATAAGGAAAAGACCAAAATACCCCTTACTATTTTCGGCTAACTTTCCTTAACTGGACAGACTATCTTCAAAAGGCCATATCTCAGTCATCCGACCTCGAAACTTAGCAAACTCGGTGGTGTTGGAAAGAAAATTCGAAGATATTTCCTACGGTATCTGGTAGAACACCTAACTCATCCTGAGCTAGGAGTTATGATCGTTTGAAGTCGACCCAAAACTAATACTTAGCTTAACTTGCAAAATTTCAGATTTTGCTATTTCCAATTTAATTCTTTTTGGAACTCAAGGTGCTACATCTAGTGACCTTAACACTTAATAAATTTTAATTCCTTGATAAAATCCTACTCACAACGAAGAACGGTTCGAGTCTTAGTTCAAAAAAATTTCTAGGGTGTTACAATAAATTCTGTATGGACTCCCTAAATTGAGTATCATTGAGAGGAGTAGTATCTTCAAGTTCTAAGTCTTGAGTATTAAGTTCCTAATCCCCTTTGAGATTATATTTCTAATCATGGGACTATTACATGTTACCCATGAAGTCCTTGAGTTGAAGTGTTCATGCCCATAATTTCGCATGAACCCTATAAGTCGACAGTCTTGAGATGAGAAGTATCTTTGAGTCCTTGAGTTGAGTAGTTCATGCTCATAATTCCGCATGAACCCTCTGAGTTGAGTGTTCTTGAAATGAGTAGTATCATTGAAGTTCTTGAGTTCCAAGTATTGAGTTCTATCTATGGTTATTGAAAACCTTGCATTGAGTCATTCACGTCCATAATTCGGCATGAACCATATCTTAAGAAGTCTTTTACAAACGTTTTAACTTTGTTTTAAGACTTAAGTTTTGAGTTCAGTAAAG